>NW_024080290.1:0-1014 GCF_014754425.2 Oryx dammah
GAGGCCACAAGGGAGGGTCCCAGAGGTCAAAGTCGTAACTCGAGAAGGTCCCGCCACAACTCGAGAAAATCCACGAGGTTCTCCCCTCCAGGTGAAATGAGGGCCATTTCCGCTGAGGCGTCTCGAGGCAAATCCCACCTTCCCTCTTGATCTTGTAAAGGGTCCTTCACACCGTTGCTGCAACTCAGGAAGTTCCCCTACATACCCGCCTCCAGTCGAGAGGAACCCCCAGGGTCCTGCCCACATCAAGAGGAGTCCCGTTTCCTCCTCATAGCTCTTGATGAGGGTTCCATTCCCTGCTTCGTCGGGAAATGATTCCCGGCTTTCCTGGCACATCTCGGAGGAGGCGCTCTCCACAGGAAATTCGAGAGGAAATCCAGCGGTGGTGCCACAATTCCAAATGTGCACAAAATGTCTCAGTCCACTGCAGAAGAACCTGATTTCCCTGCATTGCGTTGACATTCACACCGAGGATCGACTCTCACCACATTGGTACGTGTGACAGCCCTGTGGGAAACCCTCGTGGGAAAGCCTCCGTGCAATGCCATAGATTCCTGTATCAAGGCGACGGGAAGCCTGCCGCCGCAGCTCCAGGTCGTGAGGAATGCGGACGTGCATGTCCCCACTCGAGACAAGGACAGACTCCCCTGTGGTTGCCTCCGGAAATACCCCAAGATCCATGTCAGCAGTGGAGAGGAATCCTCAGGTTCCGTCATAGACTCCAGACGAGGACTTAGGCCATGGCACGGAATGTAGAGGATTCCCGACAGGCCGCTCGCAACTCCCATGGAGACTGGCCTTTCCTGAGGCCACAAGGGAGGTTCCCAGAGGTCTACATCCTAACTCGAGAATGTCCCGCCATAACTCGAGAAAATCCTCGAGGTTCTCCCCTCCAGGTGAAATGAGGCCCGTTTCCGCTGAGGCGTCTCGAGGCAAATCACACCTTCCCTCTTGATCTTCGAAAGGATCCTTCACCACCTTGCTGCAACTCAAGAAGTTCCCCTACATACCCGC
>NW_024080291.1:0-1014 GCF_014754425.2 Oryx dammah
CTGCTTCTTCGAGAAAGACTCCCGGCTTTCCTGGCGCATCTCGGAGGAGGCGCTCTCCAGAGGAAATTCGAGACGAATTCCAGCGGTGGTGCCAAAATTCCCAATGTGCACAAAATGTCTCAGTCCACTGCAGAAGAACCTGATTTCCCTGCACTGCGTCGACTTGCACACCGAGAATCGACTCACATCACAGTGGCACGTGTGACAGCCCTGTGGGAAACCCTCGTGGGAAATCCTCCATGGAATGTCGCAGATCCCTGTATCAAGGCGACGGGAAGCCTGCCGCGGCTGCTCCAGCTCGTGAGGAATGCGGACGTGCATGTCCCCACTCGAGACTAGGACAGACTCCCCTGTGGTGCCTCCGGAAGTACCCCAAGATCCATGTCAGCAGTGGAGAGGAATCCTCAGGTTCCGTAATAGGCTCCAGACGCGGACTTAGGCCATTGCACGGAATGCAGAGGAATCCCGACAAGCGCCTAGAAACTAGCATGGAGACTGGCCTTTCCTGGGGCCAAAGGGGAGGGTCCCAGAGGTCAACGTCGTAACTCGAGAAGGTCCCGCCACAACTCGAGAAAATCCACGAGGTTCTCCCCTCCAGGTGAAATGAGCCCCGTTTCCGCTGAGGCATCTCGAGGCAAATCACACCTTCACTCTTGATCTTCGAAAGGGTCTTTCACACCCTTGCTGCAACTCAAGAATTTCCCCTACATACCAGCCTCCACTCGAGAAGAACTCCGAGGGTCCCGCCCATTTCAAGAGGAGCCCCGTTTCCTACTCATAGCTCTAGATGAGGCTTCCATTCCCTGCTTCGTCGAGAAAGGATTCCCGGCTTTGCTGGTGCATCTCGAAGGAGGCACTCTCCACAGGAAATTCGAGAGGAACTCCACCGGTGGTGCCACCATTCCCAATGAGCACAAATTTCTCAGTCCACTGCAGAAGAACCTGATTTCCCTGCACTGCGTCGACTTGCACACCGAGGATCGACTCACACCACAGTGGCACGTGTGACAGCAC
>NW_024080293.1:0-1013 GCF_014754425.2 Oryx dammah
GTCGAGAGGAACTCCAGGGGTCGTTCCACCATTCCCAATGTGCACAAAATGTCTCAGTCCACTCCAGAAGAACCTGATTTCCCTGCACTTCCTCGACATGCATGCCAAGGAACGAATCACACCACAGTGGCACGTGTGACAGCCTTGTCGGAAAGCCTAGTGGGAAAGCCTCCAAAGAATGCCACAGATCACTGTAACAAGGCGCCGGGAAGCCTGCCATGGCTGCTGCAGCTCGTGAGGAAAGCGGACTTGCATGTCCCCACTCGAGACGAGGACTGACTCCCCTGTGGATCCCACAGAAGGACCCCAAGATCAATGTCAGCACTGGAGAGGAATCCTCAGGTTCCGTCATAGACTCCACACGACGTCTTAGGCCCCGGCACCGACTGCAGAGGAATCCCTACAGGCCGCTCGCAACTCGCAAGGAGACTGGCCTGTCCTGAGGCCGCAATGGAGGGTCCCAGAGGTCCCCGTCGTAACTCGAGAAGGTCCCGTCGCAACTCGAGAAAATCGAGGAGGTTCTCCCCTCCAGGCGAAATGAGGCCCTTTTCCGCTGAGGCGTCTCGAGGCGAATCACCCCTTCCCTCTTGAACTTCGAAAGGTTCCTTCACACTGTTACAGCAACTCAAGAAATTCATCGACATACCCGCCTCCACTTGTGAGGAACACGAGTGTTCGCCCACATCAAGAGGAGCCCCGTTTCCTCCTCAAAGCTCGAGATGAGGGTTCCTTTCCCTGCTTTGTCGGGAAAGGCTACCCGGCTCTGCTGTCGCATCTCGGAGTCGGCGCTCTCCACAGGAAAGTCGAGAGGAACTCCAGGGGTCGTGCCACCATTCTCAATTTGCACAAAATGTCTCAGTCGACTCCAGAAGAACCTGATTTCCCTGCACTTCCTGGACATGCACGCCGAGGATCGACTCACACCACAGTGGCACGTGTGACAGCCCTGTCGCAAAGCCTCGTGGGAAAGCCTCCAAAGAATGCCACAGATCCCTGTATCAAGGCGCCGGGAA
>NW_024080294.1:0-1013 GCF_014754425.2 Oryx dammah
AGGCTTCCGTGTCCTTTACTATCTCCCAGAGTTTCAAACTTTGTAGTTAGTCTTAATGATTTTAATTTACAAGAGTTACTTTATATTAACTCCTCTAACTTTGTTGCTTTTCTTACCAACTCTGATGGTCATTCTTGGTTGCTTGTATTTTGTATGAATTTAGGAATCATTGTCACCAAAAGAAAAGCTTAAGGGTATTTTCACTGAGATTAGATTTAAAGATTTGAGAGGAGACAAAGAAATTTGAGGATGTTTGACATTGACAATGTTGAGTTTTCCAAATCATTGACATAATACATCCCTCCATTCAGTTAGAACTTGAATTTCAGAGAATTTGCCCATCTTCTACTAGGATTTCTCCTAGGTATTTTATTTTTGATGTTATGAGTATTTTTGTGAAAGTGTCCTGGCAATGAATTCTCTTTGAGTTGTTTTCATCTTTTAATTTTTAAAATTTTGATGTCACTTGAGACATTAAAATGTTGGGAAAGTTATATAAAAATTCCCTTATGACCTTTACCTGGGTTTCTACATGTTAGTATCAATATTTCGGTTTAATCTCTGTCTGTGTGTGAGTGTCTTTCCTTCTCTGCCCCATATCTTCCTGAATATGTAAAATCTTTCTGAATTAAGTTGAAGCCATGATGTTCCTTTACCCTTAGGACACTTCTGGAATTTCCTTATAGAACCAGAGTTCAGTCAAGTCTTTAAATGACTTCAGCCCCAGGTGACATCTAATTGCAGCACTGAAAGACCCGACTGAAAGCCTGCCAAACTGAGTTTCTTCCTGATTAATGACCCAAAGTCATAAGCAAAATGAAATACATATTCTTTTTCTTCAGCTAAAAGTTTTGCCTTTTCGTATTGATCAAATTGCTAACATCCATTGAATCACAGAAAAAACAGGAGAGTTCCAGAAAAACATCTACTTCTGCTTTATTGACTATGCCAAACCTTTGACTGTGTGGATCATAACAAACTATGGAAAATTCTTAAAGAGATGGGAATACCAG
>NW_024080295.1:0-1013 GCF_014754425.2 Oryx dammah
AGGAGAGAGCCCGAGCCACGGTTCCAGCCAGGCCTGGCACCAGTGACACTTCCAGGCTTGATTCACAGCCACGTCCAGCAGCTTCTCCCACCCCTACCGAAGACCAAGACTTTTAAAAGATCATCCAGATAAGGAACTTTGACATCAAAATAGGGACCATTGCTGAAATGGGAAGCAATCCTGCAATAAAGCTGCTGGGACAATGGAATGAAAAAATAAAATGAAAACGTTTCAAAATATGATCAACCTTGATTGTTCTCCATCTTTTTGGTCGTCTGTTTTGTAAAATTAAATAATTTATACCTCGATATGCTTCTTGAAAAATGCAGGAGGTATTAAACTGTAACAAGTTAGACCCCTTACTGTCTTCATTTATTTTTTGAGCACCTGCTCTTTGAAAGGCTCTATGCGAGTTCTGGTGAGGCTAAGATCAAGACCTAGCCTATCCCCATACAACTTTAGAAAGAAGGAGCTGCAATCACATAAGCAAGATCTTGAGATAGCCTTTAGGAATGACAGGAAAGTGAAAAGACTATCCAGGAAGAAATCGCTACCTTGGGTAACTTACGGATCTGTTAGGCTCTCCACAACAAAACCCCACAGAATGGGTGGCTGAAACAACGGAAATTTATTTTCTCAGAGTTCTAGAGGCTGCACGTCCAAGATGAGGGCTGGTTTACCCTGAAGCCTCTCCCCTTGGCTGCCAGGTGGCTACCCTCTTCACTTGGCATTCCTTTTGAGTGCATATATCCCTGGTGCCTCCTTTTGTGTCTCAATTGCTTCTTATGGTCACACTGGGTTATGGCCCACCCTAATGACTTCATTTTAACTCAACCATCTCTTTAAAGACCTTATTTCTAAATACAGTGGCATTCGGAAGTACTCTGAGTTATACCTTCACTATGCATTTGTAGAGGGGACACAATTTGGCCCTTAACAGACAGAAATCTAAGGTGTCTCTGTTTTTATCTCAATCCAGGAGATTCCAGCGCACAGACTGGTATTCTACACAC
>NW_024080296.1:0-1013 GCF_014754425.2 Oryx dammah
AATTCAATGAAACAGAGAATAAATCATTCTGCAAACACATCCTACACACCAGCAGAGAAGTTGTTTGGTATCAAGACACCTAAATAAATAATAAGTGGGTCAGTGAATTCAGAACTCAAAATATGTGCCCAAAATGTTTTCCGGTTTTCCTCCTCCTCTGAGCTGAAGGAGATGAGGGTAAGGGAAACCGGTTTACCCAGTCTCATCGTTACTAGGCGGTTACTCCCGAGATGCTGCCCGGTGCTCCTGGGCTTCAGGCCCATGAGGGCCTCCCCTTCCTGCTGGGGGAAAGAGCCCCTGCCCTTGCACAAGGGCGGAGCTCCCTGCCTGTGCTCTGGGGCACACAGTAGGCCCGCAGTGTGTACTGGACCGATGGTAAGATAAGGGAGGCCCCTGAAGTCTATGCTGGGGTGCCACCACCCAACTGTCTCCCAGATCTGCGTGTAATAGGTGCTTGTGAGCGTCCTTAGTCGCTCAGTCGTGTCCCACTCTTTGTGGCCCCATGGACTGCAGCCTACCAGGCTCCCCTGTCCGCGGCATTCTCCAGGCAAAAGTACTGGAGTGGGTTGCCGCCTTCTCCATACATGACTACCAAATACTAAACCTAGAAAAGGACTGAAAGGCCCACCAGACCCCCGAAGCTACAGAACGGGTCTGAGGGCGCCCCTCGGGGTGCTCTGTACCCAGCGGTCACGTGCGGGAGGCGTCTTTGCCTTCCCCACCCAGTGCCGGACAGCACAAAGGACCCCATGCTCCCAGGGGAGGGGCCTGGGGTCGGACATCGTCTCCGGTGTCTCCCAGCCATTTGTAGAGTGGGGACACGGGGCCCGAGAGGGTTAATGGTTTGCCCGGCGCGGGGGTGGGGGTGGACTCCGGGAATCCGCTGGAGGGGCTCAGGGCGCCGGTCTGACGGTGGGGACCCCAGGCGGCCGGTCCGGGAGCTGCGCGTGCACGGCGAGCATCGCGTGTTTACTCGGGGGGCGCGCGCGTCTGGAGCAGCGGGGGCGGGAGAC
>NW_024080297.1:0-1013 GCF_014754425.2 Oryx dammah
ACCCTTGCTGCAACTCAAGAAGTTCCCCGACATACCCGCCTCCACTCGAGAGGAACACCGAGGGTCCCGCCCACATCAAGAGGAGCCCCGTTTCCTCCTCATAGCTAGAGATGAGGGTTCCTTTCCCAACTTCGTTGGGAAATGATTCCCGTGGTTCACGTCGCATGTCAAGAGGAGTCCCACTCAACAGGAAAGTTGAGAGGAAATCAAGTGGTGGTGCCACAATTACAAAACTCCCCCAAATGTCTCAGTCCACTCCAGAGGAACCTGATTTCCCTGCACTGCCTCGACTTGCACGCCGAGGATCGACTCACACCATGGTGGCACGTGTGACAGCCTGGTAGAAAAGCCTCTTTTGAAAGCCAGGAGGGAATGCCACAGATCCCTGTATCAAGGCGACGGGAAGCCTGACAATACTGCTACAGCTCCGCAGGATAGCGGACATTCCTGTCCCCACTCGAGACGAGGACTGACTCCCCTGTGGAGACTCCAGATACCCCCAAAATCCATGGCAGCACTGGAGAGGAATTCTCAGGTTGTGGACTGGACACCACGCGAGGATTTATGCCCTGCAACTAACTAGAGAGGAATCCCGAGAGGCCTCTCACAACTCTCATGGAGACTGGCCTTTCCTGAGGCCACAAGAGCGGGTCTCTGAGGTCCAAGTCATAATTCGAGGAGGACCCGCCACAACTCAACAAACTCTAGGAGGTTCTCCCCTCTAGGCGAGATGAGGCCCTTTTTCGCTGAGGCGTCTCGAGGCAAATCACACCTTGTCTCTTGAACTTCCAAAGGGTCCTTCACATCCTTGGTGGTTCTCAAGAAGTTCCCCGACATACCCGCCTCCACTCGAGAGGAACACCGAGGATCCCGCCAACATCAAGAAGACCCCCGTTTCCGCCTCCTAGCTCAAGATGAGGATTCCTTTCCCTGTTCGTCGGGAAAGGATTCCCGGCGTTCCCATCGCATCTCAAGAGGAGGCCTTCTCTACAGGAAAGACGATAGGAACTCCA
>NW_024080298.1:0-1013 GCF_014754425.2 Oryx dammah
GGCCCGAGACCCTCAGAGCCGGGGACAGAGTGAGCCTGAGGCAGGAGAGAGCCGTGTGTGAGCTGGAGATCCGTGAGCTGACTGCAGAGGATGCTGGGGAGTACTCGTGCGTGTGTGGGCAGGAGAGGACCTCAGCCACGCTCGCCGTCAGGGGTAAAGACCACGTGTGGCCAGGCGGCACTTGGTGTCCAGTTACTGACTCACGGCTTCTCGCGCTCACCCCGGCTCCCTCCTCGTCTCAGCGTCACTGTTTCCCGACGTGCAGTGCTGTGCTGGGTCCAGTCACTTCATTTGTGTCTCTCTTGTGATCCTGTGGACCTTAGCCCAGCAGGCTCCTCTGTCCATGCGATCCTCCAGGCAAGAATACTGGAGTAGGTTGCCATGCCCTCCTCCAGGGGATCTTCCCGACCCAGGGATCAAACCTGTGCCTCCTGAGTCTCCTGCGTGGCAGGGTTATTCTTTACCACTGAGCCACCAGGGAAGCCCCCTTCTTCCCGTAACTCTGGATTTCCTTCATCCTTCCTGGGCTGTTGTGTGACTCACAAGGAACCAGCCTCCGAGCTGCTTCCCACCCGAGAGCCTCACTGAAGGTTCTGTCCTGTGTCCCGTCTGGGTCTGCGTCTTTCACTCCATCCTGTGACATCCTGTCCCCCGGTAACTTCTGGAATCGGATGTTCTCCACACCTTCTAGCCCTCTCGTGCCCTGCCCACCAGATTCACAGACGTGAGGCCCGAGGAGTCTGTGGAAGGGGCCACAGGCACACTGGACGGACTGGGCTGAGGGGCCGTAGTCCAGGGTGTGAGCCTGGGGCGCCCAGCCTGTGACCTGCGTCCAGTTGGGTGTTGTGTCTTGTCTCTGATGTCTAGGATCTATCTAGCCTGTGGATTCAGAGAGCATTAGTGTTTGTGTCTTTCTGACCCCCTCCAGCCCTGCCTGCCAAGTTCATGAAGGGTCTGAGGAAGGAGGAGGCCATGGAAGGGGCCACAGCCAAGCTGCGCTGTGAGCTGAGCAA
>NW_024080300.1:0-1012 GCF_014754425.2 Oryx dammah
CAGGATCCAGATCTGAATCATCTGCAGCTCTTTGCACATTCCTGGGGCAAGGCCCCACACAAGATCCTGAGGAGCATGTCTGATGGGGGAGAACCCACTATCCAAAGGAGTATGTGTATACATACCATACACCCTGTGACCATGTGACACGTGTACACTGTGAAATATTTATCACAAACCACTAAGGAACACATCCATCACCTCCAAATTCCCATGTTCTGTGTGTGGTGAAAACACTGATGACGTACTCTCCTGACAAATTCCCAGCATGCAGTAACAGAACAGGATTAACTACGGTCAGCATGCTGCGCATACCTCCCCAGGACGCATTCATTTTACAACTCAAATCTGTACCTTTTGACCAACATCTCCCCATCTTCCCCACCTCCCAGCCCCAGATGACCACCATCCTACCCTCTGGTACTAGTGAGTTTCATTTTTTTTTACATTCCATATAATGGAAGGACATACTAGTCTTTCCCTGTCTGTCTTAATTCACTTACCATGATATTCTCTACATTCATCCAAGTTGTCCCAAGTGAGACAAATCTCCATAACTGTTTACAAGAAAGTTGCTATTGAACGAACAAATCTTTATCCCAAGCTATAAAAATAATTAAATGTAAAGAAAGCAGAAAGCCAAAAGTAAAACCATCACAAAGAACATGTTTAAAGTCCCTTGAAAAGGCATCATATAGTAAGAGTCAGTCCAGCTCTTGTCCCATTTCTTCTCTCGCATAACCTCTACTCTCACCAGGAATAGGGAGGAGGGTGACCCACAGCTGAGAGAATCAAGTCACTGCCGCAGCCCCCACCTCAACAGGCTCTACACCTGGATGATCTTTTAATACAAATAATTACAAAATACACATGTCTCACAGACAGAAGTTTTGCAATTCTCATTCTTATCTGTATAATTTAAAGAAGCAAGATTTGTATTAGATTTTAAAGCCAAAAATCATGCCTAACGACTTAATAATTCTTACCCAACTGATTCAGCACTCTTCTGGAT
>NW_024080301.1:0-1012 GCF_014754425.2 Oryx dammah
GGAAATAACCAAAATGTTTCCAAAACAATCATTCTTCAAGTGAAGAACGGATCAGGAGAATAGGTGGTATCACAGAGCAGCCTATTAAGTGACCATAAGGAGTAGTGAAGAGCTGATATGGAGACACGCCATGGAGAGATTCCACTAGGCGAAAGAAGACAAGTACAAACAGCCATATGCGAGCTGATTCCATCTCTAGGAAATGCCCAGAACCGTCAAATCCACAGAGACAGAGAACAGAGGCGTGGATGCCCGTGTCTGGGGGAAACGGGGAACGGGAGTGACTGCTAATGGGTACAAAGCTTCTTCCTGGGGTGGTGTTCTGGAATCAGATAGTACTGATGGCTGCGCAACTCTGTGAACATGCTAAACACCACTCAGCTGTACAGTTAAAAGCGTGAAAGTGATGATATGGGAATCATTTTTATAAAGCTGTTATTTACAAAGTGATAGAGCTGAAAATACTCATATTAATTACAAATCAAGTGCTAGGACAGAAAGAGCCCTGGGGGGTTCTAATCTGCCAAGATCAGGGCAAAGTAAGATGGTTATAATGCTTTGATCTTAAAGAGGAGGGTAAAATTTATGAAGAGGGTTTACCATGAAGCAAATTCGGCTTGTATTTCAGGATGCCTTAGTGTCCTGGGCCCAAGAAACTTGATTCTGTAATTTTATTTTCTTTTTCTTAAGAAGAGCCTCTGAAATCACAGAAGGCTCAGGTCTGCAAAACCTTCATCTGTACCTGTCAGTCCCACAGAATCATGCAAGAGGATAAAGCACAGGTAAGGTTGAGAGACCTCCAGAATGCCAGGACGAATTTCTCTCGGTGAGTTTCATTCATTGCAAGTTAGAGTGAGCGCCACACATTTCTCTGTTTTCTGCTCCTCTGCTGTGGGAACACTGTGAATATGTCAAGAATTTAGAATCCCGGTCAACAAAAGTCCATGCGCCTTCTTTTCACTAACGGACTGAGTGTTTGCTTGGTCACTGAATTTGACACATTTCAAAAGGA
>NW_024080302.1:0-1012 GCF_014754425.2 Oryx dammah
CTTTTATTTCCAAATTCTGGGAGGTGGGTCATAGAGGATCCTGCTGTGATTTATGTCAGAGAGTGTTGCCTGTGGTCTCTTCTAGGAGTTTTATAGTTTCTGGTCTTATGTTTAGATCTTTAATCCATTTTGAATTTATTTTTGTGTGTGGTGTTAGAAAGTGTTCTAGTTTCATTCTTTCACAAGTGGTTGACCAGTTTTCCCAGCACCACTTGTTAAAGACATTGTCCTTTCTCCATTGTATATTCTTGCCTCCTTTATAAGGTGTCCATAGGTGTGTGGATTTATCTCTGGGCTATTTTGTTCCATTGATCTATATTTCTGTCTTTGTGCCAGTACCATACTGTCTTGATGACTGTGGCTTTGCAGTAGAGCCTGAAGTCAGGCAGGTTGATTCCTACAGCTCCATTCTTGTTTCTCAAGATTGCTTTGGATATTCGAGGTTTTTGGTATTTCCATAGAAACTGTGAAATTATTTGTCCTAGCTCTGTGAAAAATACCGTTGGTAGCTTGATAGCGATTGCATTGAATATATAGACTGCTTTGGGTAAAAATACGGAACGCCTCATGAGTTTCCGCGTCATCCTTGCGCAGGGGCCATGCTGATCTTCTCTGTATGGATCCAATTTTAGTCTATGTGCTGCCGAGCGAGCACTCATTGTTCTTTTGATGAGTTTGTGGGGGAGAAAGTGGTCTCCCCATCCTATTCCTCTGCCATCTTAGGAAGCCTCAAGAAAAGCATTGATATTTAAAACCTTATTTTGATATGGAATACAAAATCAAATTCATAGTGATCAAGTATTCCAAAAATCCAAAGCAATTGAATGTATAATTAGATATTCCTTCAGTTTGTTTTCTGAGTGGTCATTACTTACTAAATAGTAATTTAAGAAGCAGGCATTGTTCTCAGATGTGTTTAAAAGGTGCTGAAATAACCAAGGGTATGATGAGGTATCGACTTGGAAGTGACCACTTTGCTTCCAGACTATTTTCTTAGACTGAGACGCTGACG
>NW_024080303.1:0-1012 GCF_014754425.2 Oryx dammah
GTTGCTGGCGGGGCGGCGGCGGGGGTGGGCATGCCGGGCGGTGGCGCGGGGCCCGCGGCGGCGGCGGCGGCGCTGCGCGAGCAGGAGCGGGTATACGAGTGGTTCGGGATGGTGCTGGGCTCGGCGCAGCGTCTGGAGTTCATGTGCGGGCTGCTGGACCTGTGCAACCCGCTGGAGCTGCGCTTCCTCGGCTCGTGCCTGGAGGACCTGGCGCGCAAGGACTACCACTACCTGCGGGACTCGGAGGCCAAGGCCAACGGTCTCTCGGACCCGGGCCCCCTGGCCGACTTCCGAGAGCCCGCCGTGCGCTCGCGCCTCATCGTCTACCTGGCGCTGCTGGGATCGGAGAACCGCGAGGCCGCCGGCCGCCTGCACCGCCTCCTGCCCCAGGTGGACGCGGTGCTCCGGAGCCTGCGCGCGGCCCGGGGCGAGGGCTCGCGGGGCGGCGCGGAGGAGGACGGCGGCGGCGAGGAGGAGGACGCCGAGAAGGACGGCTCCGGCCCGGAAGGCGGTGGCGCCGCGCCCCGGGCGGGCGGCGGGCTGGGGCTCAGGGCCCAGGAGGAACTGCTGCTGCTCTTCACCATGGCCTCGCTGCACCCGGCCTTCTCCTTCCACCAGCGCGTCACCCTGAGGGAGCACCTGGAGAGGCTCCGCGCCGCGCTCCGCGGGGGCGCCGAGGACGTAGAGGCGGCGCCGGGCCACTTGGCCGGCGCCCGGGCCCAGGTAAGGCGCGCCGGCCTCCCCGCGCCCGCGCGGCGGTCCCCGCGGCCTCCGCGCCCGGCTCCCGGACGTCCCCCGGCCGGGCCGGCCCTGACCCCGGCGCCGGGACTGATGTGCGTCCGGCCGGGCCGCTCAGCCCCACTCCCCTCACACACACACAGACACACGAGCACCCGCCATAACAGAAGGCTCTGGAAGGCTCGTCGCGCCGGGGCTGCCCCGGAAGCCCGGCGCTCAGCCCGGCCCTCGGCCGCGGGCTCTCGGGACCTTTCGGCCCCGGCGCTCGGTCGGG
>NW_024080304.1:0-1012 GCF_014754425.2 Oryx dammah
CATGGCCTCCAATTCTATCATTTTTTATTTACCTGAAGTCATTTTAACTTTCCTTCAGTTTTGAAAAGTATTTTTATAGGTGATTCAATTCTAGAGTAACAAATGCCCAACCCCAATACTTTAAATACGTTTTTACATTGTCATCTGAGTTTCACTGCCTCCAACAAAAAGTCAGTAAATAATACTTATCCTTTTGTTTTGCTGTATATAATGTCTCAAATTTCCCTGGCTGCTCTTAAGATATTTTTGTTTGTTTGTTTACCACTGAATTTCAGTATTTACATTGTCACATTTTCTGAGAATGATTTCATTACCTTGTTCGGGGTTTGTTTAGCTTTTTGAGTCAGTGGATTTATAGTTTTGAATGAATTTGGAAAAATTTCATTTATCTTTTCTTAATATTTTTCTGCACAGCCCTTATTCTGAATCTCCAAATACACATATTTTACATATTTTATATTATCCTACAGGCCACTGTGTTTCCATTCATATTTGTCTGCCTTTTTACTCTCTTTGGTTTAGTTTAGATAGTGTCTACTGCTGTTTTACTTTCCAATTTTTTTATTCTGCAATGTCTAGTCTCTTGTGTAACTAATCCAAATAATTGTTCATTCCAATGCTATATTTTGTCAGTTTTAGAAGTCTCATTTGTTTATTTTTCCTAGTTTTCCTCCCTGTTTATTTTTATTCTTCATTGAGCATATTGATATTAGTGGTTTAAAGATCTCTTCAGCCAATTCAATCATTTCTGTAATTTCTGAAGCTGACTTAAATGATTATTTTTTAAAAATGTGTTATGGGTTCAATTTTTCCCCTTTGGAAATTCTAATAATGTTTTGTTTGGATGTTGGGCATCACTAAGCAGTCCTTTACCAGTAAGAACTTTAGAAATAAATAATCAGAACACATTTAAAAATCAGGGAATTGTACTTGATGAATCAAATAAAGTTTTTTCATTGGGTTATTTTCATTCTGTTCAAAATGTGTTCCTCTGATGACCAAATGATGAACT
>NW_024080305.1:0-1012 GCF_014754425.2 Oryx dammah
CCCAAGATCCATGTCAGCAGTGGAGAGGAACCTCAGGTTCCATCATAGACTCCAGAGGAGGACTTAGGACATGGCACGGAATGCAGAGGATTCCCGACAGGCCGCTCGCAACTCGCATGGAGACTGGTCTTTCCTGTAGCCACAAGGGAGGGTCCCAGGCGTCAACGTCGTAACTCGAGAAGGTCCCGCCACAACTCGAGAAAATCCACGAGGTTCTCCCCTCCACGTGAAATGACGTCCGTTTCCGCTGAGGCGTCTGGAGGCAAATAACACCTTCCCTCTTGATCTTCGAAAGGGTCCTTCACACCCTTGCTGCAACTCAAGAAGTTCCCCTACATACCGGCCTCCACTCGAGAGGAACCCCGAGTGTCCCGCTCACATCAAGAGGAGCCCCGTTTCGTCCTCATAGCTCTAGATGAGGGTTCAATTCCCTGCTACGTCGGGAAAGGATTCCCGGCTTTCCTGGCGCATCTTGGAAGAGGGGCCATCCACAGGAAAGTCGAGAGGAACTCCAGGGCTGGTGCCACCATTCCCAATGTGCACAAAATGTCTCAATCCACTCCAGAAGAACCTGATTTCCCCGCACTGCCTCGACTTGCACGTCGAGGTTCGACTCACACCGCAGTGAAACCTGTGACAGCCCTGTGGGAAACCCTCGTAGGAAAGCCTCCGTATAATGCTACAGATCCCTGTATCATGGCGACGGGAAGCCTGCCATGGCTGCTCCAGCTCATGAGGAAAGCGGACCTTAATGTCCCCACTCGAGACTGGACAGACTCCCCTGTGTTGCCTCCAGAAGTACCCCAAGATCCATGACAGCAGTGGAGCGGAATCCTCAGGTTCCGTCATAGACTCCAGACGAAGACATAGGCCATGGCACGGAATGCAGAGGATTCCCGACAGGCCGCTCGCAAGTCGCACGGTGACTGACCTTCCTGAGGCAACAAGGGAGGGTCCCAGAGGTCAACGTCGTAACTCGAGAAGGTCCCGCCACAACTCGTTAAAATCCACG
>NW_024080306.1:0-1012 GCF_014754425.2 Oryx dammah
GGCATGGCGACCCACTCTAGTATTCTTAGCTGGAGAATCCCATGGACGGAGGAGCCTGGCTGGCTGCAGTCCAAGGGGTTGCAGAGAGTCAGACACGACTGACTGACTAAGCACAGCATAGCATGAACAGCTTAATTAATCTTTATTGGGGGCTGTGGTATGAGGTCAAATCTAAATTTTTCTCAGGAATGTAACCAGTTTTCCCAACACTACTTACTAAACATTTCATTTATTTTCCATTTATTTGTGAAGCTTCTATTAACATCTGTTGCGTGCATATATCGTTTAGGGTCCCTTCTCTAGGTATCTTATTCCATTGATTTTTTTTTTTCACTTCTCTACTCAATATTATACTCTTTATAGTTATATTTTAATTATTATATATTTATAAGCAACTTTAGTATCTGGTAGAATAAGCTCCCCAAATGTCAGTGTTTTCCAAAATATTTTGAGCTATTTTAGTTTGTTACACGTTTTAGTTTGTAAAGTTTCTAAATAGAATTCACTGGAACTTTAGACAGTGTTTTTTCTTTTACTAGAGAAAAAAATTCTAAAATTCTTTCTCAAGTATAAGGGAAATATGCTTTTGCAAATTCCTCAAACTATAAGAAGTGATGTATGAGAGGCAGTAATGAAAGGCAGTAGTTGCACTTTGCAGAGGCACTCACTCTGGTGTGTGGTTTTGGTTTGATGTCTTCAGGAGACTATTGCTGTCTTATATAGTATTTTCATATTGTTCTTTTTAGGGGTATCCGTTTTATACTTTACCTCTTGACTTTTTTCTGCGCCAGATGAAGAGTTAACTCACTCGTATCATAATCTGATCCCCCTTGTCCTCTCTGTTTTGAGGTGTTGATCACTGTGTGTGCAGTGGTTGTTTTTAGATTGTTGTTTTTGTAACTTTAAGTAATTCAGTTGTTCCTTAATTGGCCTTCTGATTTGGACTGCAAAGAATTTTGTGTTTGTCTCCTTCCTTCACTTCCTTCATTCCTTTTTGATCTTTTCCCTTCTT
>NW_024080307.1:0-1012 GCF_014754425.2 Oryx dammah
GGGGGACACAGCCAAAGAAGTATTGAGAGTGAAATTTTAGCACTACAGGCAAATATTTAAAAGAATAAAATCTCAGATAGATTATCTATGCTTCTACCTGAAGAACCTAGACAAGGAAAAGATAAATTAATCCAAAACAAGCATAAGGAAATAATAAAGATAAAAGGAGAAATCAATAAAATTTAAAAGACATAAACAATAGAGAAAATCAATGAAACAAAAGAGTTAGTTCTCTAAGAGAATCAGTAAAACTGACAAACTTCTAGCAAAACAGACGGGTGGAGGGGGGTGGGAAGAACAGGAACAATGTCAGCAGGCTAATTAGCAGTATGGCATCCTATGTGACTGGTTAAGGGTGAACATTTGCCTTTCTCCAGTTGGTCCTGGGCTTCCCTCATAGCTCAGTTGGTAAAGAATCCACCTGCAATGCAGGAGACCCTGGTTCAATTCCTGGGTAGGGAAGATCCACTGGAGAAGGAATAGGCTACCCAGTAGCCTTGGGCTTCCCTTGTGGCTCAGCTGGTAAAGAATCCCCTGCAATGCGGGAGACCTGGGTTTGATCCCTGGGTTGTAAAGATCCCCTGGAGAATTGAAAGACTACCCACTCCAGTATTCTGGCCTGGAGAATTCCATGAACTGTATAGTCCATGGGGTCACAAAGAGTTGGACACGACTGAGAGACTTTCACTAACTAACTATCACTAACAGTTGGCCCTGAGTTGAATGAACTTCCGAAGTATTATGCTAAGTAAGATAAACAATGCAAGAATGCCATGTGTTGTATGATTCCATTTGCATGAAATACATAAGTAAATCCATGGTCAGAAAGCAGGTTGGTGGCTTCCAGGGACATGTGCGTGGGGAGCATGGGGAGTGACTGTTTCATGGGTGTGTGGTTTCCTCTTGGGGTGACGACAGGTTTCAAATCTAGGTAGAGGGTGTGACTGTGCCGTGTTGTGAATATACCAGATGCACACTTAGTTGTTCGTTTAAAAGAGTGAACTGTGTGAAA
>NW_024080308.1:0-1012 GCF_014754425.2 Oryx dammah
AAAGGCAGCATGCCATGTATCTTTCTTTCATATCTAGTCACAAGGGGGTATGTCTCTGTGTGTGTGCCTGTATGTGTGTTTACTTCTCCTTATGAATTCTACCATTTTCTAAGTTTCATAAAGGCAGAGGCCATGTCTATTTTGTCCATTAAACACAGTGGTTAGCATAAACCCTGGTATATCATTATCATTAAGTATATATTTGTTAAATACAAAAAGAATGATAAAAAGTAAAATAAATAAAATCTAAGAGAAATGGAGCTAATTATGATAAGCATATTGATAAGGTCAAATTTTAGAATACTTCACTGTTTTTTTTTTTTGACACATAATAAAAATGTCAAACAAGAAGCATTAAATGAACTTCTCTTTGTGAAGATATCATTATTTACAACATAGCCAGAATCTCCTCTGAGATTTTTGAAGAGAGAAAGGGAAAAAATAACCATAGAATAAATCAAATGATCATACTTCTTTATAAAATATAAGTTAAGCATCAATAAATTATATCAAGCTGGCTTATAAAAATAAGGGAAATAATCTCTTCAAATCTTTTTCTTAATTATGGCTACTCTGTGATCAGACTGTTCAGAAAAAGATTTTTCAACTAAGTGATATAAAATAATAAAGTACCTTTTCTTTTTAAGAAAATCACAATCACTTTGAAACTAACACAGTGACATAGTCTAAAATATAAGTGACCTATTTATTAATATATAAGCTTAGAGTCCTTGGAAGGAAAGTTTTGACCAACCTAGATAGCATATTGAAAAGCAGACACGTTACTTTGCCAACAAAGGTCCATCTAGTCAAGGCTATGGTTTTCCCAGTGGTCATGTATGGATGTGAGAGTTGGACTGTGAAGAAAGCTGAGTGCCAAAGAATTGATGCTTTTGAAACTTAGAAAATGGTAGAATTCATAAGGAGAACTAAACACACATACAGGCACACACACAGAGACATAACCCCTTGTGACTAGATATGAAAGAAAGATACATGGCATGCTGCCTTT
>NW_024080310.1:0-1011 GCF_014754425.2 Oryx dammah
CCTGCCACTGACACTCACTTGGCTAGTGTATTTAGCAGTGTCTGCAGAGACATCAGATGAAGCGGTGGTGATGGGCAGGATTGAATGAAGATACAAGGGTGCTCGTGGACCCTGAGCTGGTTACAAGGGGCGACGACTAGGTGCTGGTCACCAGGGTGATGGTGGAGGTGGATGGGTTCTGTGTGATCCTTTTCTGACGGACAGCTGTGAAAGCAAATGGTTCTTGGTCACCCCACTGCCTGAGGAAGCCTGTCCCAGCTCGAAGCTCTGGTGTGAGCAGGGGCCAATCCACACTCTCTGGTTTCCCTGCTTTCAAGAGACAATGATTCTCCCATTGGCCAAACTTGAGCAACGTTCCAAGGAGCCCTTTCTCAGCAAGGCCTCCACATAGGTCTTTAAGGACTAATACAGTTTCCAGCAGCTCAGGGCTGCATCCCTAGGATGACCCCCCAGCCTTTAAAGTCCCACCTAAGAAAACTCAAGGCTGCCAATAGAATTGACTATTCATTCCAGTCAATACCTAAGGATAGGGCCCTTTGCCCTGTCTTTATGAGAGATCAGAAGTCTACCTTTAAGAGGTAACTAAGTTAGCAACCTCAGATATTTCACATGGACCAACACCCCGTTCCCACGTTGTGTAAAATTGTCATTTTCTGACTCTATAGAATTCCCTCTCCGTATTCCCTAATCTCCTTTTAAAACCCCAGTCCTCTGTGTACACATTGAAATTGACTTCAGTTCATGCAGGACGTTTTGCTCTACTGCAATAGTAAATAGCAGATTAAAATGTATCCTAACTACTTCAACTAGTTCTGGCCAGTTTTATTTATATTGAACAGGACAATCTGGGAATTAGGAACCATACCATCAATGAACTCGTTTTTGCCAGCTCTCAAGTTCCCGTGGAATGCTCATTATAGTTAAGGGCTGTGATTCAGGAGACTGGAACTCTCCATCCCAGCTCGAAAGATCCCAGACCTGGTTCTGGCCTAGCAACACTTTGGACAGCAG
>NW_024080311.1:0-1011 GCF_014754425.2 Oryx dammah
AAACAGCAAGGGGTCTGAGCTCCACATCAGGCTCCCCAGCCTGAGGAAGTCCTGCACTTGGAAGATAAACCCCCAGAAGTCTGACATTGGAGGCCAGTGAGACTTGCATACAAGACAGCAAGGGGGCTATAAGAAATGAACACTCTGCTTTTAAAAGGCATGTGCATGTTTCAATGCCATTCTCCCAAATCATCCCACCCTCTTCCTCTCCCACAGAGTCCAAAAAGTAATTAACCTCCAATTAAAATAAATTAATTTTTTTTAAAAAGGAACATGTGTAAAACACACACTACAAGTCTCAGTAAGGCAGTAATTGGAAAGAAGCCTAGGTTAGAGCCACTTGCTAATCTTGGAGCACCTCTTGGAAAAGGAGGAGGCAACTGGGACTCTCACTGACTGTAGCCATTTGGAGTCCTCTGTCTAACCTATTAGCCCCAGGGACTTACCAACCGTAAGTTGACCAGTGCCAGTCCCACGACCCCCAAGATCCCACAACCAGCTCCTCTGGGACAGAGCCCCACACACCACTGGACTGGTACCAGTACCCGGATTCCCCAGGCCATGCAGCAAGCCACATTAGGACTCAGACCCAACCAGCAGATCAGCAACCACCAAACAAAACAGGGTTTGGCAGCTCACCAGGACAGGGGTCAGCCTCACTCACTGGCACACTCATAGTAGTTGGCCATTCAACAACAGAATGGCCCATGCAGTCCAATAGGGGGTACCCCTAGAGCATATACAGCTAATTACCAGAGGGGAGTATACAGTAGAGCCTCATAGGACATCTCCTACGTAGGCATTTTCTAAGACTGTGAAAAGTAACCAACAAATACACAGAAATAAACACAGAGAATGAGGTAAAATGACACGGAGAAATATGTTCCTAAATGAAGGAACAAGAAAAAGCAAGCTTACACCTAAAACAACTGGTTTGCATTGCAACAAAAAGAATAAAATACTTAGGAATATATCTACCTAAAGAAACTAAAGACCTATATACAGAAAACT
>NW_024080312.1:0-1011 GCF_014754425.2 Oryx dammah
TCGCATGGAGACTGGCTTGTCCTGAGGCCACAAGGGAGGGTCCCAGAAGTCCCAGTCGAAACTCGAGAAGGTCCTGCCGCAACTCGAGAAAATCCAGGAGGTTCTCCGCTCCAGGCGAGATGAGGCCCTTTTCCGCTGAGGCGTCTCGAGGCATATCACCCCTTCCCTCTTGAACTTCGAAAGGGTCCTTCACACCCTTGCTGCAACTCAAAAAGTTGCCCGACATACCCGCCTCCACTCGAGAGGAACACCGAGGGTCCCGCCCACATCAAGAGGAGCCCCGTTTCCTCCTCAAAGCTCGAGATGCGGGTTCCTTTCCCTGCTTCTTCGGGAAAGGATTCCCGGCTTTGCTGTGGCATCTCGGAGGCGGCGTTCTCCACAGGAAAGTCGAGAGGGACTCCAGGGGTCGTGCCACCATTCCCAATGTGCACAAAATGTCTCAGTCCACTCCAGAAGAACCTGATTTCCCTGCACTTCCTAGACATGCACGCCGAGGATCGACTCACACCACAGTGGCACGTGTGACAGCCCTGTCGCAAAGCCTCATGTGAAAGCCTCCAAAGAATGCCACAGATCCCTGTTTCAAGGCCCGGGAAGCCTGCCACGGATGCTCCAGCACCTGAGGAAAGCGTACGTGCATGTCCCCACACGAGACGAAGACTGACTCCCCTGTGGAGCCTCAGAAAGTCCCCAAGATCCATGTCAGCACTGGAGAGGAAACCTCAGGTTCCGTCATAAACTCAACACTAGGTCTTAGGCCCCGGCAGCGACTGCAGAGGAATCCCGACAGGCCCCTCGCAACTCTCATGGAGACTGGCCTGTCCTGAGGCCACAAGGGAGGGTCCCAGAGGTCCCGTCCTAACTCGAGAAGGTCCCGCCGTAACTCGAGAAAATCCAGGAGGTTCTCCCCTCCAGGCGAGATGAGGCCCTTTTCCGCGGAGGCGTCTCGAGGCAAATCACCCCTTCCCTCTTGAACTTCGAAAGGGTCCTTCACACCCATGCTGAAACTCA
>NW_024080313.1:0-1011 GCF_014754425.2 Oryx dammah
TTTTATGGATATATACCAAAGAGGGAAATTGCTGGATCATTTGGCTCCTCTATATTTAATATCTGAGGTACTGAGAAACCACTTTTCAAAGTGGTTTTACCATTTTACAGCAATTACATCAACAATATCTGAAGATTACATTTTTCCACATGCTCTGCAGCGCTTGTTATTATTCCTGTTTTTGATTGGGTGTGAAGTCGTATGGGTGTGAAGTAGTATCTCAGTGAGACTGATTTACATTTTGCTAGGGGCTTCCCTTGTGGCTCAGAAGGTAAAGCGTCTTCCTGCACTGCGGGAGACCTGGGTTTGATTCCTGGGTCGAGAAGATTCCCTTGAGAAGGAAATGGCAATCCACTCCAGCACTCTTGCCTGGAAAAATCCCATGGACAGAGGAGCCTGATAGGCTACAGTCCATGAGGTTGCAAAGAGTCAGAAATGTCTATTCAAATTCTTTTGCTGGTTGGTAGATGCTTTTTTTTTTTTTAATTGTTGTAGAAAACATCTAACTTAAAGTTTTACCATTTTCACCGTTTTTGCATGCTAAGTATTTCACACACTTTCATCAGCCTTTTGGAGAAAGAAATGGCAACCCACTCCAGTATTCTTGCCTGGAGAATCCCATGGAGAAGGGAACCTTTTGAGCTTTAGTCCGTGGGGATGCAAAGTTGGGCACAACGGAGTGACTAACACGTACACACACACATAGTCACGGTGTTGTTTTGTTGTTGTTATCATTGTTTTAGCCGTGCTGTGCAGCTTGAATGACAGTTTCCTGGTTGAGGATCATACCCAGGCCCCTAATAGGAAACCGTGGAGTCCTAACCTCTGCACTAGCAGGGAATTCCTTATCACAATGTTATGAAACAGCTCTCTACCCCTTTTCATCTTGCAAAACTGAAACTCTATACGCATCACCTGTCCCATTAAACAACTCCTCTTTTCTTCCCTGTTTACCTAGACCGTGGACTCCATCGTTCTTTTTTGTTTCCTTTCTATTGCCTGAGTATGTTA
>NW_024080314.1:0-1011 GCF_014754425.2 Oryx dammah
GGGCCTAGAAACTCGCATGGACACTGCCCTTTCCTGAGGCCACAAGGAAGGGTTCCAGAGGTCAACGTCGTAACTCGAGAAGGTCCTGCCACCACTCGAGAAAATCCATGAGGTTCTCCCCTCCAGGCTACATGAGGCCCTTTTCCACTGAGGCGTCACGAGGCAAAACACACCTTCCCACGTGAACTTCGAAAGGGACTTTCACACCCTTGTTGAAACTCAAGAAGTTCCACTACATACCCGCCTCCACTCGAGATGAACACCGTGGGTCCCGCCCACATCAAGAAGAGCTCCTTTTCCTCCTCATAGCTCGAGATGAGGGTTCCTTTCCCTGCTTCGTCGGGAAAGGATTCCCGGCTTTCCTGGCGCATCTCGGAGGAGGCGCTCTTCACAGGAAAGTCGAGAGGAACTCCAGGGCTGGTGCCACCATTCCCAATGTGCACAAAATGTCTCAGTCCACTCCAGAAGAACCTGATTTCCCCGCACTGCCTCGACTTGCACGTCGAGGATCGACTCACACCACAGTAGCACGTGTGACAGCCCTGTGGGAAACCCTCGTGGGAAAGCCTCCATAAAATGCCAAAGATCCCTGTATCAAGGCGAAGGGAAGCCAGTCATGGCTGCTCCAGCTCATGAGGAAAGCGGACCTTCATGTCCCCACTCGAGACTAGGACAGACACCCCTGTGGTGCCTACAAGTACACCAAGATCCATGTCAGCACTGGAGAGAAATCCTCAGGTTCCGTCAAAGACTCCACACGAGGACTTAGGCTCCGGTACCGACTGGGGAGGATTCCCGACAGGCCGCTCGTAACTCTCATGTAGACTGGCCTTTCCAGAGGCCACAAGGGAGTGTCCCAGATCAATGTCGTAACTCGAGAAGGTCCCGCCACAACTCGCGAAAATACACAAGGTGCTCCCCTCCAGGTGAAATGAGGCCAGTTTCTGCTGAGGTGTCTCGAGGCAAATCACACCTTCCCTCTTGATCTTCGAAAGGGTCCTTCACACCCTT
>NW_024080315.1:0-1011 GCF_014754425.2 Oryx dammah
TCCTGGGATAGCCTCGAGAGAATGCCACAGATCCCTGCATCAAGGGGACGGGAAGCCTGCCACGGCTGCTCCAGCTCGTGAGGAAAGTGGACGTGCATGTCCCCATTCGAGACGAGGACTGACTCCCCTGTGGAGCCTCCAGAAGTACCCCAAGATCCATGTCAGCACTGGAGAGGAATCCTCAGCTTCCGTTATAGACACTACTCGATGTCTTAGGCACCGGAACCGACTGCAGAGGAATCCCGACAGGCCCCTGGCAACTCGCATGGAGTCTGGCCTTACCTGAGGCCACAAGGGAGAGTCCCAGAGGTCCCCGTCGTAACTCGAGAAGGTCCCGCCACAACTCGAGAAAATCCAGGAGGTTCTCCCCTCCAGGTGAGATGAGGCCCTTTTCTTCTTAGGCGTCTGGAGGCAAATCACACCTTCCCTCTTGAACTTCGAAAGGGTCCTTCACAGCCTTGCTGCAACTCAAGAAGTTACCCGACATACGCGCCTCCACTCGATAGGAACACCGAGGGTCTCGCCCACATCAAGAGGAGCCCCGTTTCCTCCTCATAGCTCGAGAGGAGGGTTCCTTTCCCTGCTTCTTCGGGAAAGGATTCCTGGGTTTCGTGTCGCATATCGGATTAGGCGCATTACACAGGAATGTCAATAGTAACACCAGGGATCGTGCCACCTTTCCCAATGTGCAGAAAATGTCTCAGTCCACTCTGGATGAAACTGATTTCCCAGAACTTCCTCCACATGCACGCCGAGGATGGACTCACACCACAGTGGCACAACTGAGGGCCCTGTCGTGAAGCCTCGTGGGAAAGCCTCCAAAGAATGCCACAGATCCCGTTATCAAGGTACCGGGAAGCCTGCCATGGCTGCTTCAACTCGTGAGGAAAGTGGACATGCATGTCCCCACTCGAGACGAGGACTGACTCCCCAGTGGAACCTGCAGAAATACCCCAAGTTTCAAGTCAGCACTGGAGAGCATTCCTCAGGTTCCGTCATAGACTCCACACG
>NW_024080316.1:0-268 GCF_014754425.2 Oryx dammah
ATGTCACTTAATAAAAAGATGTGCCTTTCACTGTGTGTCTCTTCTACTAGTGTTATTACCAACCAGTTCAGTGGAGGAAAGTACTCACATTCAGAACAAAGCCTCCACTCTTTAAAATATTCTACACACTTTTTTTATTTTTTGTATTCCATGGACTTAAAAAAGAGTTTTTACCTTGTAAAACAAAAAGAAACCGCCCAAACCCTTTAAGCTAGAAAAGTCACAAAAATATAAAATGATATGAACCATAATCACTGGTCACAACTGA
>NW_024080316.1:368-1011 GCF_014754425.2 Oryx dammah
CCCCTCACTCTCACCCCACCCTATCCCATCCTCTCCTCTTCCCCCCTGCCAAATTCTATTTGGTTAAGAAATGTTAGCAGTCTGTACAAGTGGCGAAAATCAGAAAAGAAACCAAAATGTCTGGGATACAGGTAAAACTGCATGCAGAAGGAAAAGCAAAGCATGCAATTGCCAATGTGAATGCAAGGGCAAAGAAAATTCTCTACAGGATCCTGGCCCGTGTGGCCTGACCCATGAATACCCCAGCAGGTAAAGCTATCAGAGCCCAAGGCTCCAGCATGGAGCAGTGTGCTCAGGCCTGAGTCCCTCTTCTCCTTCCAGGACATGCTCTTCATATTCTGGCTGAAATTTCCCTTTCCAGCTCAAGTGCTATCTTACTACTAGATCTCCATCCAGCTAAGGCTGACTAGGTTTTTGTTTTTTTTTTTTTTTCTGAATTTTTCACTACATACAACTGATCAGATCCTATGTTCAGAAGAGCAAAACATAAAAGAAGAAAACCAAACTGAAGGTACATTCATTGGGGGAGTTTGGGCCACATCAAAATCACCCAAATGTTCATGTTCAGACAGCTTTGTGCGGATGGTGGGCTCACGCCAGAAGAGAAAGAAACAGAGTAAGATTCCCGAGTATCACACAGTCA
>NW_024080317.1:0-1011 GCF_014754425.2 Oryx dammah
TCCAGGAGGTTCTCCCCTCCAGGCGAGATGAGGACCTTTTCCGCTGAGGCGTCTCCAGACAAATCACCCCTTCCCTCTTGAACTTCGAAACGGTCCTTTACACACTTGCTGCAACTCAAGAAGTTCCCCGACATACCCACCTCCACTCGAGAGGAACACCGAGGGTCACGCCCACATCAAGAGGAGCCCTGTTTCCTCCTCATAGCTCAAGATGAGGGTTCCTTTCCCTGCTTCGTCTTGAAAGGACTCCCTATTTTCCTGTTACATCTCGGAGGAGGCGCTCTCCACAGGAAAGTCGAGAGGAACTCCAGGGGCCGTGCCACCATTCCCAATGTGCACAAAATGTCTCAGTCCACACCAGAAGAACCTGATTTCCCTGCACTTCCTCTACATGCACGAAGAGGATCGACTCACACCATCGTGGAACGTGTGACAGCCCTGCTCGAAAGCCTCGTGGGAAAGCCTCCAAAGAATGCCACAGATCCCTGTATCAAGGCGACGGGAAGCCTGCCACGACGGCTTCAGCTCGTGAGGAAAGCGGACGTGCATGTCCCCACTCGAGACCAGGACTGACTCCCCGGTGGAGCCTCCAGTGGTACCCCAAGATCCATGTCAGCACTTTAGAGGAATCCTCAGGTTCCGGTCTCCATCCACACGAGGACTTAGGCCCCGACACTTAATGGATAGGAATCCCGAGAGGCCCCACGCCACTCGCATGGAGACTGGCCTTTCCTGAGGCCAAGAGGGAGGGTCCCAGAGGTTCCCGTCGTAACTCGAGAAGGTCCCGCCGCAACGCGAGAAAATCCAGGAGGTTCTCCCCTCCAGGCGAGATGACGCCCTTTTCCGCTGAGGCCTCTCGAGGCAAATCACACCTTCCCTTTTGAACTTCAAAAGGGTTCTTCACACCCTTGCTACAACTCCAGAAGTTGCCCGACATACCCGCCTCCACTCGAGAGGAACACCTAGGGTCCCGCCCACATCAAGAGGAGCCCTGTTTCCTCCTCATAGCTC
>NW_024080319.1:0-1011 GCF_014754425.2 Oryx dammah
AAAGGCAGCATGCCATGTATCTTTCTTTCATATCTAGTCACAAGGGGTTATGTCTCTGTGTGTGTGCCTGTATGTGTGTTTAGTTCTCCTTATGAATTCTACCATTTTCTAAGTTTCAAAAGCATCAATTCTTTGGCACTCAGCTTTCTTCACAGTCCAACTCTCACATCCATACATGACCACTGGAAAAACCATAGCCTTGACTAGATGGACCTTTGTTGGCAAAGTAACGTGTCTGCTTTTCAATATGCTATCTAGGTTGGTCAAAACTTTCCTTCCAAGGACTCTAAGCTTATATATTAATAAATAGGTCACTTATATTTTAGACTATGTCACTGTGTTAGTTTCAAAGTGATTGTGATTTTCTTAAAAAGAAAAGGTACTTTATTATTTTATATCACTTAGTTGAAAAATCTTTTTCTGAACAGTCTGATCACAGAGTAGCCATAATTAAGAAAAAGATTTGAAGAGATTATTTCCCTTATTTTTATAAGCCAGCTTGATATAATTTATTGATGCTTAACTTATATTTTATAAAGAAGTATGATCATTTGATTTATTCTATGGTTATTTTTTCCCTTTCTCTCTTCAAAAATCTCAGAGGAGATTCTGGCTATGTTGTAAATAATGATATCTTCACAAAGAGAAGTTCATTTAATGCTTCTTGTTTGACATTTTTATTATGTGTCAAAAAAAAAAACAGTGAAGTATTCTAAAATTTGACCTTATCAGTATGCTTATCATAATTAGCTCCATTTCTCTTAGATTTTATTTATTTTACTTTTTATCATTCTTGTTGTATTTAACAAATATATACTTAATGATAATGATATACCAGGGTTTATGCTAACCACTGTGTTTAATGGACAAAATAGACATGGCCTCTGCCTTTATGAAACTTAGAAAATGGTAGAATTCATAAGGAGAAGTAAACACACATACAGGCACACACACAGAGACATACCCCCTTGTGACTAGATATGAAAGAAAGATACATGGCATGCTGCCTTT
>NW_024080320.1:0-1010 GCF_014754425.2 Oryx dammah
CCGAGTCTGCGGGTCCGAGGGTCACCCCAACACTGCGGGACCCGCCCCTCCTCCCGACCCGGGAGGAGCTCGCGGGGACTTGACCCGGTTTCATTTCAGTTTGGGTTTAATCCCTGCGGATGGTCGGGGCGGGTCAGGGTCTCACACCCTCCAGGAAATGTATGGCTGCGACGTGGGGCCGGACAGGCGTCTCCTCCGCGGATATGATCAGTTCGCCTACGAAGGCAGAGATTACATCGCCCTGAACGAGGACCTGCGCTCCTGGACCGCGGCGGACACGGCGGCTCAGATCACCAAGCGCAAGATTGAGCAGCGCGGTGTGGCCGATGACTCTAGGAACTACCTGGAGGGCGAGTGCGTGGAGTGGCTCCGCAGATACCTGGAGATCGGGAAGGACACGCTGCTGCGCGCAGGTAGGAGGGGCACGGGGGCGCCTTGATCCCCCCTCGGGGTGGAGCTGGCTTCCCAGGAGGGGAAGAAAGTGGTGTCCCTGTGGGAGCAGCGCCCCAGGTTCTTATCTGGAGAGGGAGGAAATCCGCCCAGGTTTTCAGATTCTGTACAAGACGGTGACTCGCCAGTAGCTTCATTTCTCTGGGCAATGAAGGAATCCAGTGCCTTGGGGAAGAAGCAGGAAACCATCCCTGAAATAACTGGTCAGCGGTGCCCTTTCACCCTGTCCGCCATCCTGTGACTCGTGACTTTCTCAAGGCCTGTTCTCAGACTAGAGCATCCTGAGGCCAGAACCCAGCTTTTCTGAGTCATTCAGTTTCCAGCAAAGTCAGGACCATTGCTCTGTATTCTCCCCCTTAAGGTGGAGGAGCATCCCACCTTGGCTCTCACCTTGGCTCCGGAACTTTACAAGGACTAGGAGATTTTCCCAGACACCAGAGCGTGGCTGGTGGTGTCTCGTGTTTGTGCTTTTTCTTTTCAAACTCATTTTCTCATCATTTCTTAGAATGGTCGCATGATGCTTCCTCCATGGCCCATGGGAATAAAATAAAGTGTGAATT
>NW_024080321.1:0-1010 GCF_014754425.2 Oryx dammah
TCACTTCAGTTGTGTCTGACTGTGTGACCCCATAGATGGCAGCCCACCAGGCTCCTCTGTCCAGGGGATTCTCCAGGCAAGAATACTGGAGTGGGTTGCCATTTCCCTCTCCAAGACATACAGTAAAGAATTTCAAATCAGCACTTATACCCATGGCATTTGTTTATTGTAGACCCACTTGGCCAACAGCCATTCAGGCTCCTACAATTACATACCCCTCACGTACGACTGAGAGACTTCACTTTCACTTTTCACTTTCATGCATTGGAGAAGGAAATGGCAACCCACTCCAGTGTTCTTGTCTGGAAAATCCCAGGGATGGCAGAGCCTGGTGGGCTGCCATCTCTGGGGTCACGCAGAGTCGGACACGACTGAAGCGACTTAGCAGCAGCAGCAGCAGCAGCAGCAGCAGCAACAAGTACCATAGCAAAGGTATCCCTCTTTTTTCCCTGAAAATTACCTGTAAAAATTACCTGTAAGTATCTTCTGATGTGAGAACCCAGTTTTCCATTACTTCTTTTTGTGTTTTTTAATATAATTGAAAATTTTTTTAAATACATTATTTTTATGTATCATTCTCTATGAGACTGAAAGTTTCAGCATAGAAGGTACTGAATTAGATTTATTTACCAGTGTTTCTTAAGGCAATTCCACCGTCTGCCACTTTGATACTCAATTAATACATGTGACGTGAACTGAATGAATGAATGAGTAGATAAGTGTTACCATCAATTACTCACTTTTGTTTAGAATACTGAAGATTGAATTTAGGTGTGAGGAATAAACAGACTCAGTGTCTGGATTTCTACACAGAGACCACTGCACAAATATGTTTCCAGTGAGGCAGTGAAGATCGTCACCTGTGGAGATTTCTTTCATCAAAACATAGGATTTTCTACTTAAATAATCATTGCTGGATTAGTTCATTTTGTGTTTATTCAATCATCCAGTAAAAATATGTTCGGAAATGCCATCCACTAAAAGAGAGCAGAATAAATTTGATCTCACAC
>NW_024080322.1:0-1010 GCF_014754425.2 Oryx dammah
GGCGCTCTCCACAGAAAAGTCGAGAGGAACGCCAGGGGTCGTGCCACCATTCCCAATGTGCACAAAATGTCTCAGTCCACTGCAGAATATCCTGATTTCCCTGCACTTCCTCGACATGCACGCCGAGGATCGACTCAAACCACAGTGGCACGTGTGACAGCCCTGTCGGAAAGCCACTTGGGAAAGCCTCCAAAGAATGCCACATATTCCTGTAAAAGGCGACGGGAAGCCTGCCACGGCTGTTCCAGCTCGTGAGGAAAGCGTACGTGCATGTCCCCACTCGAGTCGAGGACTGACTCCCCTGTGGAGCACCCAGAAGGACCCCAAGTTCCATGTCAGCACTGGAGAGGAATCCTCAGGTTCCGTCATAGACTCCACACGAGGTCTTAGTCCCCGACACCGACTGCAGAGGAATCCCGACAGGCCCCTCCCAACTCGCATGGAGACTGGCCTGTCCTGAGGCCACAAGGGAGGGTCCCAGAGGTCCCCGTCATAACTCGAGAAGGTCCCGCTGCAACTCGAGAAAATCCAGTAGGTTCTCTCCTCCAGGCGAGATGAGGCCCTTTTCCGCTGGGGCGACTCGAGGCAAATCACCCCTTCCCTCTTGAACTTCAAAAAGTTCCTTCACACACTTGCTGCACCTGAAGAAGTTCCCCGACATACCCGCCTCCACCGGAGAGTCACACCGAAGGTCCCGTCCACATCAAGAGGAGCACCGTTTCCTCCTCAAAGCTCAAGATGTGGTTTCCTTTCCCTGCTTCGTCGGGAAAGGATTCCCGGCTTTGCTGTCGCATCCCGGAGGCAGCGCTCTCCACAGGAAAGTCGAGAGGAACTCCAGGGGTCGTGCCACCATTCCCAATGTGCACAAAATGTCTCAATCCACTCCAGAAGAACCTGATTTCCCTGCACTTCCTCGACATGCACGCCAAGGATCGATTCACACCACAGTGGCACGTGTGACATCCCTGTCGGAAAGCCTCGTGGGTAAGCCTCCAAAGAATGCCACAGAT
>NW_024080323.1:0-1010 GCF_014754425.2 Oryx dammah
GTTATTATCTCTGGCTGAAAACTTAATTAATCGCCAGTGATCATATTCGCAAAGCCTAAGTTATTTCTTTTTTGGCCCTTTACAGAGTCTTCTTTAAATACCCTGTTCTGCTGGAAAGCTCCTAGAAGTCATATGGGACAATAAAGTTTTGGTTTTGTTACAATATTTTCTTCTCTATTTTATTCATTTTTCATTCTTTACTAATTTCATTCCTTCTTATCAGTATAAGTTTGTTCTGTTGCTCATCTTTACAACTTTTTGAGATAAGTATTTGTAACTCTCATTTCTCGCACATCTAATGCTATAAGCTTACCTTAATTTGTTGTTGTTGTTCAGTCCCTCAGTCATGTTGGACTCTTTGCAACCCCATGGACTGCATGCAGCACACCAGGCTTCCCTGTCCTTCACTGTCTCCTGGAGTGTATGCTCAAACTCATGTGCACTGAGTTGGTGATACCATCCAAATATCTCATCCTTCGCTGCCCACTATTTCTCCTGCCCTCAGTCTTTCCCAGCATCGAGGTCTTTTCCAATGACTTGGCTTTTCACATCAGGTAGCCAGACTATTGGATCGTCAGCTTCAGCATCAGTTCTTCCAGTGAATATTCAGAGTTGATTTCCCTTAGGATTGACTGGTTGGACCTTGCTGTCCAAGGGGCTCTCAAGAGTCTTCTCCAACCCCACAGTTCAAAAGCATCAATTCTTCGGCACTCCACCTTCTCTATGGTACAGCTGTGACATCCATACATGACTGCCGGAGAAACCATAGCTGTGACTCGATGGACTTTGTCAGCAAAGAAATGTCTCTGCTTCTTAATATGCTATCTAGGTTTGTCATAGCTTTTCTTCCAAGGGCCACATATCTTTTAAGCTCATGGCTGCATTCACTATCCACAATCATTTTGGACCCCAAGAAAATAAATCTGTTACTCTTTCCATTGTTTCCCCATACGAATGTAACTGTGTCCCACAATTTTTGCTGAATAGACTGTACATTATCATTCACTTTC
>NW_024080324.1:0-568 GCF_014754425.2 Oryx dammah
GCTGACATGGATCTTGGGGTCCTTCTGGGGGCTGCACAGGGGAGTCACTCCTCGTCTCGAGTGGGGACATGCACGTCTGCTTTCCTCACGACCTGGAGCACCCGTGGCAGGCTTCCCGGCGCCTTGATACAGGGATCTGTGACATTCTTTGGAGGCTTTCTCACGATGCTTTCCGACAGGGCTGTCACACGTGCCACTGTGGTGTGAGTCGATCCACGGCGTGCATGTCGAGGAAGAGCAGGGAAATCAGCTTCTTCTGGAGTGGACTGAGACATTTTGTGCACATTGGGAATGGTGGCACGACCCCTGGAATACCTCTCGTGTTTCCTGTGGAGACCGCCGCCTCGGAGATGCGACAGCAAAGCCGGGAATCCTTTCCCGAAGAAGCAGGGAAAGGAACCCTCATCTCGAGCTTTGAGGAGGAAACGGGCTCTTCTTGATGTGGGCGGGACCCTCGGTGTTCCTCTCGAGTGGAGGCGGGTATGTTGGGGAACTTCTTGAGATGCAGCAAGGGTGTGAAAGACCCTTTTGAAGTTCAAGAGGGAAGTGGTGATTTGCCTCGAGACGC
>NW_024080324.1:668-1010 GCF_014754425.2 Oryx dammah
GAGGGGCCTGTCGGGATTCCTCTGCAGTCGGTGCCGGGGCCTAAGACCTCGTGTGGAATCTATGCCGGAACCTGAGGATTCCTCTCCAGTGCTGACATGGAACTTGGGGTCCTTCTGGGGGCTCCACAGGGGAGTCAGTCCGCGTCTCGAGTGGGGACATGCACGTCTGCTTTCCTCACGAGCTGGAGCACCCGTGGCAGGCTTCCGGGTGCCTTGATACAGGGATCTGTGGCATTCTTTGGAGGCTTTCCCACGAGGCTTTGCGAAAGTGCTGTCACACGTGCCACTGTGGTGTGAGTCGATCCTCGGCGTGCATGTCGAAGAAGTGCAGGGAAATCAGGT
>NW_024080325.1:0-396 GCF_014754425.2 Oryx dammah
GACTGGAGGCGGGTATGTCGGGGAACTTCTTGAGTTGCAGCAAGGTTGTGAAGGACCCTTTCGAAGTTCAAGAGGGAAGAGGTGATTTGGCTCGGGACGCCTAAGCGGAAAAGGGCCTCATCTCGCCTAGAGGGGAGAACCTCCTGGATATTCTCGAGTTGCGGTGGGACCTTCTCGAGTTACAACGGGGACTTCTGGGACCCTCCATTGTGGCCTCAGGATTGGCCAGTCTCCATGCGAGTTCCGAATGGCCTGTCGGGATTCCTCTGCAGTCGGTGCCTGATCCTAAGACCTCTTGTGGAATCTATGACAGAATCTGAGGATTCCTCTCCAATGCTGACATGGATCTTGGGGTACATCTGGAGGCTCCACAGGGGAGTCAGTCCTTGTCTCGAG
>NW_024080325.1:496-1010 GCF_014754425.2 Oryx dammah
TTTGTGCACATTGGGAATGGTGGCACGACCCCTGGAGTTCCTCTCGACTGTCTTTGGAGAGCGCCTCCACCGCGATGGGACCTGAAAGCCGGGAATCATTTCCCGAAGTAGCAGGGAAATGACCCTCATCTCGAGCTATGAGGAGGAAACGGGACTCCTCTTGATGTGGGCGAGACCCTCGGTGTTCTTGTCTAGTGGAGGCGGGTATGTCGGGGAACTTCTTGAGTTGCAGCAAGGTTGTGAAGGACCCACTGGCAGTTCAAGAGGGAAGGGGTGATTTGCCTCCAGATGCCTCAGCGGAAAAGGGCCTCATCTCGCCTGGAGGGGAGAACCTCTTGGATATTCTCGAGTTGCGGCGCGACATTCTCGAGTTACGACGGGGACCTCTGGGACCCTCCCTTTTGTCCTCAAGAAAGGCCAGGCTCCATGCGAGTTGCGAGGGACCTGTCGGGATTCCTCTGCAGTCAGTGCCGGGGCCTAAGACGTCGTGTGGATTCTATGACAGAACCTGAGG
>NW_024080326.1:0-1010 GCF_014754425.2 Oryx dammah
AATATAAAAGACGAGAAAAGAGACAAAGGAGGTGGGGAGGGAGCTCCGTCCCGGGAAGGGAAGCCCGTCCCAGGAAGGGAATTCTAAGAAGAGAGGTTTCCAAACACAAGGAAACACTCTCCCTGCCGAGTCTAAGGCGAGCCTTGGAAACACAGAGGGCAACATAACAGGAAGAAAAAACGAATAAATAATTAAAACCAACAGATTACAAGCCCAACAGTAACTCCCCCAGCGGAAAAGCAGCGCAGACGCCTGCAACCGCCGTTAGCAAGTGGGGGCAGGGCAGGGAAGCGTGGGAGGCGCGGGCTGCCCTGCTCGGTAAGAAGCGGGCAGAAACGCCCCACACGTAACCAGAGCGGTCGAACCTGGGCTAGCAAACCAGGCTGGGGGATAGCTACCACGCGAAAAGCTGGAACATAAGACCCCACCAGGACCGCGCACAGAACAAAGGACTGAACGGAAATAGCCGGCTGCAGACCATCCCCTGCCGGGGACAGGCAGCCAGAGCTGTAAGGGCTGGAAAGGGGCAATCGCAGCCCCGGAGAGACTACCTAAAAAGCGGCAGGCAGGCTTCTTTGCTGAGACTTCAGAGGATGCAGGACAGTCACCATCTGCCTCACAAGGAGCGCCAGCAGTACACCCAGAAAACTGAGCAGTAGAAACAGAGAAGGGGACAAGTCCCGGTGACCGCGCTCGCCAAGCTCCCAAGCTGCTCGGACCTGGGAGCGGCGCAGAGCACAGTCCCAAACAAGTTTGTGCCTCTGAGGGTTACCTGGGCGCCAAACCTGAGCGGCTTGAACTGGGGAGGTGCGCGAAGCCTGGGGCCGGCCTCGGATGGTTCCCGGCTGAGCTCCATGGAGCCAGAGCGGTTTGTGTGTCGTGGGGGGAGACAGGCCCAGCAGGGTTGAGACGCTGTGTGCCCACGACAGTGCTATTTGTTTGCAGCATCCCCCCCTCCCCACAGCGCGACTGAACTAGTGAGCCTAAAAAAAAAAAAAAAAAAAAAAAGT
>NW_024080327.1:0-1010 GCF_014754425.2 Oryx dammah
ACAGGCCGCTCGCAACTTGCATGGAGAATGGCCTCTCCTTAGGCCACAAAGGAGTGTCCCAGAGGTCAATGTCGTAACTTGAGAAGGTCCTGCCACAACTCGAGAAAATCCACGAGGTTCTCCCCTCCAGGTGAAATGAGGCCCGTTTCCGCTGAGGCGTCTCGAGGCAAATCACACCTTCTTTCCTGATCTACGAAAGGTTCCTTCACACACTTGCTGCAACTCAAGAAGTTCCCCGACATACCCGCCTCCACGCCAGAGGCACACTGAGGGTCCCGCCCACGTCAAGAGGAGCCCCGTTTCCGCCTCATAACTCTACATGAGGGTTCCATTCCCTGCTTCGTCCGAAAGGATTCCCGGCTTTCCTGGCGCATCTCAGACGAGGCGGTCTCCACAGGACATTCGAGAGGATCTCCAGCAGTGGTACCACCATTAGCAATGTGCACAAAATGTCTCAGCCCAAGGCCGAAGAACCTGATTTCCCTGCACTGCGTCGACTTGCACACCGAATATCAACTCACACCACAGTGGCACGTGTGACAGCCCTGTGGGAAACCCTCGTGGGAAAGCCTCCATGGAATGCCGCAGATCCCTGTATCAAGGCAACAGGAAGCCTACTGCAGATGCTCCAGCTCGTGAGGAATGCTGACGTGCATGTCAACACTCGAGACTAGGACAGACTCCCCTGTGGTTTCCTCCGGAAATACACCAAGGGCCATGTCAGCAGTGGAGAGGAATCCTCAGGTTCCCTCATAGACTCCAGACGAGGACTTAGGCCATGGCACGGAATGCAGAGGAATCTCGAAAAGCGCCTAGAAACTAGCATTGAGACTGGCCTTACCTGAGGCCGCAAGGGAGGGTACCAGAGGTCAACGTCGTAACTCGAGAAGGTCCCGCTACAACTCGAGAAAATCAATGAGGTTCTCCCCTCCAGGTGAAATGAGGCCCTTTTCCGCTTGGGCGTCTCGAGGCAAATCACACCTTCCCTCTTGATCTTCGAAAGGGTCCTT
>NW_024080328.1:0-1009 GCF_014754425.2 Oryx dammah
GTGAAAGGTACCGAGCCTCCCCGCTCTGTTCTCCATGGTACCCTCTGTTTTTTTGCCACATGGACAGGAGAAAAATAGTCCTTGTTTTCTTTGCTTAGTTCCCCTTGTTTGCATGGCCACTGTATCCTGGAGGCCTGACACATTCCATTTGGCATTATTTTTAAAAATTATTTTGCAGCTTGCTTTTTTTCTTTTTCATTTTCATTTTATAAACAGTACATACACATCTTCTTGAAACGGGGTGAAATGGAGGCTTAGACACACAAAAATCTGTTGTCTTTATTGACTCTGTTTCTTTATGCACCCTTTCGCAGAGGTATTGTTAACCATGAGATCTTTTTCTAATTCATGTATGCATATATATTTATCTATGTGTGTGTATATACACACACACACACACACACACACACACATATATATATATACATATATATGTACATACATGACTTCATAAAGTTATTACTTTTTCTCTTTGAAAACATAAAAATTGTACTATCCTTGCCTTCTCCTCCCACCACCCATCAGCATGTTTTGGAGGTCAGTCCATTTCAGTGCATATAACTCTCTTTTTCTTTTGGACTGGTGTGTAATATTCCAAATTTTATTTAATAAAATATTTGCCTACTGATAGACATTTTGGTTGCTTCCAGTTTTTATCTGTTGTAAGCATTGCTACAATAAATATCTTTGTATAAGTTTCTTTGTGCATGTTGACGAACCCCGGGGCATTATTTTTGAAAGAGTAGAGTGTGTGAAGTGGATGATAAAGGATACCTTAATGGCAAGGGATTAGCACACGCCACCCAATACAAGAAGAGCCAGTGTCAAGAACCATTGCCAAAGTGCAGAATGACAGCTCCCAGCCGGAGTCTCTTTCTGGGCTGACGAAAGCAGAACAAAGTGCTGATCTGATGGGGACTAGTTTGTCTGGCTCTCATGAGGACTGATACTGGTTTTGTTTAATGAGGAAACCTGCATTGAGATCCTTCATTATTGGGCTCTTGGATTG
>NW_024080329.1:0-1009 GCF_014754425.2 Oryx dammah
TCTCTCAGTGTGTGTCTTTATCAATGTGAGTGTGTATGATTCTGTGTCTGTGTGTTGCTCTGCGGAGTGTGCGTCCCGTCCTGGAAGAGAATGTCTCTCAGTGTGTGTGTCCCTGTCAATTTGCCTGTCTCTGTATGTCTCTGTGTGTCTCTCTCAGTATGTGTGTCTCTCAGTGTGTTATTTTCTCTCTCAGTGTATGTCTCTCAGTGTGAGTGTGTCTACACGAGAGTGTGCGTGTGTGTGTGTGTCTTGTTCTCATGAGTGTGTGTTTTCCTGGATGAGGGTGTTTCTGTGTGTGTGTCTTCCACTCAATTTCTGTGTCTCTCTGTGTGTCTCTCATTGTGTTTGTCAATTAGTGTGTTTTTTTCTCTCTCAGTGTGTATCTCTCGAAGTGTCAGTGTGTCTGATTCTCATTGTGTTTGTGTCTGTGTGTGTGTCTTGCTCTCAGGAGTCTGTGTCTCTTCCTGGGTGGGGTTACTTTTGTGTATGTGTGTTGCTCTATATGTCTGCCTCTGTATGTCTCTGTGTGTGTCTCTCAGTACGTGTCTCTCTCAGTGTGCTTTTCCCTCTGTCTCAGTCACAGGTTGTCTCTCTCAGTGTGTGTGTGTTTGTCAATGTGAGTGTGTATGATTCTGTGTCTGTGTGTTGCTCTGCGGAGTGTGTGTCCCGTACTGGAAAGAATGTTTCTCAGTGTGTGTGTCCCTGTCAATTTGCCTGTCTCTGTATGTCTCTCTGTGTGTGTCTCTCAGTATGTGTGTCTCTCAGTGTGTTTTTTTCTCTCTCAGTGTGTGTCTCTCTCAGTGTGAGTGTGTCTGATTCTCGTGTCTGTGTGTGTTTGTGTCTTGTTCTCAGGAGTGTGTTTCTTCCTGAATGAGGGTGTTTTTGTGTGTGTGTCTTCCTCTCAATTTCTCTGTCTCTCTCTGTGTCTCTCAATATGTGTGTTTTTCAGTGTGTTTTTTTTTCTCTCAGTGTGTGTCTCTCGAAGTGGGAATGTGTCTGATTCTCATTG
>NW_024080330.1:0-1009 GCF_014754425.2 Oryx dammah
CAGAATGAAGATAACCCAATGAAAAAACTTTACTTGATTCATCAAGTGTTCTGATTATTTATTTCTAAAGTTCTTACTGGGAAAGGACTGCTTAGTGATGCCCAACATCCAACCAAAACATTATTAGAATTTCCAAAGGGGAAAAATGTAACCCATAACACATTTTTTAAAAACAATCATTTAAGTCAGCTTCAGAAATTACAGAAATGATTGAATTGGCTGAAGACTTCTTTAAACCACTAATATCAATATGCTTAATGAACAATAAAAATGAACAGGGAGGAAAACTAGGAAAAATAAACAAATGAGACTTCTAAAACTGACAAAATATATTATTGGAATGAACAATTATTTGGATTAATTACACAAGAGACCAGACATTGCAGAATAAAAGAATTGGGAAGTAAAACACAGCAGTAGAGACTATCTAAACTGAACCAAAGAGAGTAAAAAGGCAGAGAAATATGAATGGAAACACAGTGGCATGTAGGATAATGTAAAAATATGTAAAATATGTGTATTTGCAGATTCAGAATAAGGGCTGTGCAGAAAAATATTAAGAAAAGATAAATGAAATTTTTCCAAATTTATTGAAAACTATAAATCCACCGATTCAAAAAGCTAAACAAACCCCGAACAAAGTAATGAAATCATTCTCAGAAAACCTGACAATGTAAATACTGAAATTCAGTGGTAAACAAACAAACAAAAATATCTTAAGAGCAGCCAGGGAAATTTGACACATTATATTCAGCCGAACAAAAGGATAAGTATTATTTACTGACTTTTAATTGGAGGTGGCAGAAGTCAGATGACAATATAAAAACACATTTAAAGTATTGGGGTTGGGCATTTGTTACCCTAGAATTTAATCAGCTATGAAAATACTTTTCAAAACTGAATGAAAATTAAGATGACTTCAGGTAAATGAAAAAATGATAGAATTGGAGGCCACGAGACAGAACTACACAAAACTGCCTCAGAAAGTTCTTCAAGCTAAAGGGAGATG
>NW_024080331.1:0-1009 GCF_014754425.2 Oryx dammah
TGGGTTTATCCTGTTTGGGACTCTCTGGGTTTCTTGGACTTGTGTGACTATTTCCTTCCCCATTGTAGGGAAGTTTTAAACTACTATCTTCTTGAGTATTTTCTCATCGCCTCGCTTTTTGTCTTCTTCTTCTGGGACACCTATGATACAAATGTTGGGGTGTTTCACATTGTCCCAGAGGTCTCTGAGGTTGTCCTCATTTCTTAAAATTCTTTATCCTTGTTTCCTCTCTGCTTCGTTTATTTCTACCATTCTGTCTTCTATCTCACTTATCCTATCTTCTGCCTCTGTTATTCTACTGCGGGTTCCCTCCAGACTGTTTTTTATTTCATTTATTGCAGTATTCATTATATATTGACTCTTTTTTATTTCTTCTAGGTCCTTGTTAAACCTTTCCTGCATCTTCTCAATCCTTGTCTCCATGCTCCATTTTGTTTTCAAAATTGTGGATCATTTTTACTATCATTACTCTAAATTCTTTTTCAGGTAGACTCCCTGTCTCCTCCTTTCTTGTTTGGTTTGGTGGGCATTTATCATGCTTCTTTACCTGCTGAGTATTTCTCAGCCTTTTCATCTTGTTTAGATTGCTGTGTTTGGGTTGGCCTTCTGTATTTTGGCACCTTGTGGTTCCTCTTTATTGTGGAGGTTCCTCACTGTGGGTGGGGTTGTGCGGGTGGCTACTCAAGGTTTCCTGGATAGGGCAGCTTTCATCCATGTTCTCTTGGGAAGAGCTGGATTTCTCTCCAGAGTACAATGAAGTGGACATTACTGAGTTTTGAGATGTCTATGGGTTTGGTGTGACTTTGGGCAGCCTGTATATTAAAGCTCAGGGCTATGTTATTGCATTCCTGGAGAATTTGTGTGGTATGTCTTGCTCTGGAACTTGTTGGCTCTTGGGTAGTGCTTGGTTTCACTGTATGGAGGCTTTGGATGAGCTCTTCTATTAATGTTCCCTGGAGTCAGGAGTTCTCTGGTGTTCTCAGGGTTTGCACTTAAGCCTCCTGCCTCT
>NW_024080332.1:0-1009 GCF_014754425.2 Oryx dammah
GTGGCGGTCCTATCTTCTTCGAAGAGGTCTAACCTTGGCCTAGGGTTGGCAACTCTCCTAAGTCTTTAGTTCCTTCACTGTCCAATTCTCTAGGTACAGATCTACTTTTTTGTACTCACTAATTCTGAGTACCATGGAGTCCTTTTTAACCTCTTTTAGTAGTTAATAACATTTTACTAGTTAACAATTCTTTAATTTTCCCTGCTTAAATTAGTGGTATAGTTTCTAACTGGACCTTGACTGATATATATGGTTTACACATACATAGATATCTCTCTCTCACAACACTCACACACATGTAAAACATAGGACAACAGCACAAAGGATAGGAGGGATGAACTGGATGCATTGATCCAAAGTTCTTATATTAAATGTGAAGTAGTATGTTATGTGAAGGTAGATTATAATAGGTTAAAGAAACATAAAACTTTCAATATTGAAATGAAGTAGAGTTAATAAATCAATAATGGTAATAAAACATGATCTTAAAATAACACTGAAATAATTTAAAAGAAGAACACTAAAGAGGGGAAAAATAATAGAGAACAATCAGGACAAATAGAAAAAACAATTGTTAAGATGGTGAACTTAAACTCAATCCTATCAGTAATCCTATTAAACATAAATAGTCTAAATATTCCAGTGGAATGAGCCAGATTGCTAGACTGTTCAAAATCAAAGAACCAACTAATGCTGACTTCAAGAAACCCACTTGAGTTATAAAGGCAAAAACAGATTCAAGTAAAAGAATGTGAGTTTCAATTCCAGTACAGCAGAATGAACTTCTACTAGACTGATGCTCTGACAACTAAAACGCTGAAGAGCACACACAGACAAAATGACCCTCAGGCACTGCAACTGTGAACAAAAAGCCAGCTCCGGAAGAGAGGCAAAAAGTGAAGAATGACACTGGGTAAGTCTGAGTTTCATCTTTTTTTTTTTTCTTAATAGCAGTTAGTCTAAGGAAAGGGACAAACAGTTACCACAAAAAGTGGCTAAAATTCCAAAA
>NW_024080333.1:0-1009 GCF_014754425.2 Oryx dammah
AAAAAAAATATGAAAGAACTCCATACTCATTAAAGAAAAATTGAAAAGTAGAGAAAAGCAGAAAACAACAAAAGTTTTGAGTTTCACTATGTAAACAATGTCTGTAACATTTTGGGTATGAATTACTCTCTTATTTATGGACTTTAATAAAAACCAGTCAACAGCAAAATAAATAAATAAAATTAAAAAGAAAAGCATACAACAGGAGAGGTACAAGTTTAAGTTGGATTTGGAGTCTTCTGGGAACTGCAACCCAGGACACAGCTTCTCCGTTAGCTCTGAGGAAACTGCTTGGAGGAGGTAGCAGAGAAGTCAGTGACTTTTGCCCAGGAAGTACATGCAGTCAAGCGTGCATATTGGTAAAAGTTTACTGTGAAACACAGAGATCAGCTGTCACAAGTTCATTATTTTCATGCTTTTCTGTGTGTGGAAGATGCAAGACTCTAGGGTCACTGAACCTTTTCCTGAGGTATCTGTAAATAAATAAAGGCCAACTTGTCCAAAGCACAGTGTGCCTCATACTGTTTTTCACCCTAAATTCCTTCAGAATGCACTTTAGGTCAGCAACCACAGTGGTTACAACTTAACACTTGTAGAACTGGCTGTGAGTAATGCTGTTTGTCTTCAGGATATGAATTTACCTAGACCAGATGTTCAAGCTGGATTTAGAAAAGGCAGAGGAACCAGAGATCAACTTGCCAACATCCTTTCAACCATAGAAAAAGGAAGAGTTCCAGAAAAACCTCTCCTTCTGCTTTATTGACTATGCCAAAGCCTTTGACTGCATGGACCACAACAGACTCTGGAAAATTCTGAAAGAGATGGGAATACCAGATCACCTGACCTGCCTCTTGAGAAATCTGTATGCAGGTCAGGAAGCAACAACCACAACTGTACATGGAACAACAGACTGGTTCCAAACAGGAAAAGGGGTAACTCAAGGCTGTATATTGTCACCCTGCTTATTTAACTTATATGCAGAGTACATCATGAGAAACGCTGGGCTGGA
>NW_024080334.1:0-1009 GCF_014754425.2 Oryx dammah
AGGAATATATCTACCTAAAGAAACTAAAGACCTATATACAGAAAACTATAAAACACTGATGAAAGAAATCAAAGAGGACACTAATAGATGGAGAAATATACCATGCTCATGGATCGGAAGAATCAATATAGTGAAAATGAGTGTATTACCCAAAGCAATTTACAAATTCAATGCAATCCCTATCAAGCTACCAGCGATATTTTTCACAGAACTAGAACAAATAATTTCAAGATTTGTATGGAAATACAAAAAACCACGAATAGCCAAAGCAATCTTGAGAAAGAAGAATGGAACTGGAGGAATCAATTTGCCTGACTTCAGGCTCTACTACAAAACCACAGTCATCAAGACAGTATGGTATTGGCACAAAGACAGACATATAGATCAATGGAACAAAATAGAAAGCCCAGAGATAAATCCACATACATATGGACACCTTATCTTTGACAAAGGAGGCAAGAATATACAATGGAGTAAAGACAATCTCTTTAACAAGTGGTGCTGGGAAAACTGGTCAACCACTTGTAAAAGAATGAAACTAGATCACTTTCTAACACCGCACACAAAGATAAACTCAAAATGGATTAAAGATCTAAATGTAAGACCAGAAACTATAAAACTCTTAGAGGAGAACATAGGCAAAACACTCTCCGACATAAACCACAGCACGATCCTCTATGATCCACCTCCCAGTTTTCTGGAAATAAAAGCAAAAATAAACAAATGGGATCTAATTAAAATTAAAAGCTTCTGCACAACAAAGGAAAACATAAGCAAAGTGAAAAGACAGCCTTCCGAATGGGAGAAAATAATAGCAAATGAAGCAACTGACAAACAACTCATCTCAAAAATATACAAGCAACTCCTGCAGCTCAATTCCAGGAAAATAAACGACCCAATCAAGAAATGGGCCAAAGAACTAAATAGACATTTGTCCAAAGAAGACATACGAATGGCTAACAAACACATGAAAAGATGCTCAACATCACTCATTATTAGAGAAATGCAA
>NW_024080335.1:0-1009 GCF_014754425.2 Oryx dammah
TTGCATTTCTCTAATAATGAGTGATGTTGAGCATCTTTTCATGTGTTTGTTAGCCATTCGTATGTCTTCTTTGGACAAATGTCTATTTAGTTCTTTGGCCCATTTCTTGATTGGGTCGTTTATTTTCCTGGAATTGAGCTGCAGGAGTTGCTTGTATATTTTTGAGATGAGTTGTTTGTCAGTTGCTTCATTTGCTATTATTTTCTCCCATTCGGAAGGCTGTCTTTTCACTTTGCTTATGTTTTCCTTTGTTGTGCAGAAGCTTTTAATTTTAATTAGATCCCATTTGTTTATTTTTGCTTTTATTTCCAGAAAACTGGGAGGTGGATCATAGAGGATCGTGCTGTGGTTTATGTCGGAGAGTGTTTTGCCTATGTTCTCCTCTAAGAGTTTTATAGTTTCTGGTCTTACATTTAGATCTTTAATCCATTTTGAGTTTATCTTTGTGTGCGGTGTTAGAAAGTGATCTAGTTTCATTCTTTTACAAGTGGTTGACCAGTTTTCCCAGCACCACTTGTTAAAGAGATTGTCTTTACTCCATTGTATATTCTTGCCTCCTTTGTCAAAGATAAGGTGTCCATATGTATGTGGATTTATCTCTGGGCTTTCTATTTTGTTCCATTGATCTATATGTCTGTCTTTGTGCCAATACCATACTGTCTTGATGACTGTGGTTTTGTAGTAGAGCCTGAAGTCAGGCAAATTGATTCCTCCAGTTCCATTCTTCTTTCTCAAGATTGCTTTGGCTATTCGTGGTTTTTTGTATTTCCATACAAATCTTGAAATTATTTGTTCTAGTTCTGTGAAAAATATCGCTGGTAGCTTGATAGGGATTGCATTGAATTTGTAAATTGCTTTGGGTAATACACTCATTTTCACTATATTGATTCTTCCGATCCATGAGCATGGTATATTTCTCCATCTATTAGTGTCCTCTTTGATTTCTTTCATCAGTGTTTTATAGTTTTCTGTATATAGGTCTTTAGTTTCTTTAGGTAGATATATTCCT
>NW_024080336.1:0-1008 GCF_014754425.2 Oryx dammah
TTTTTTTTTTTTTCCTGTAGTTGACATTTAATCTTACCGCACTGTGATCAGAGAAGATGCTGGAGATGGTTTCAATTTTTTTGAATTTACCAAGGTTAGATTTATGGCCCAGGATGTGATCTGTCCTGGAGAAGGTTCCATATGCACTTGAGAAAAAGTTGAAATTCATTGTTTTAGGCCGAAATGTCCTATAGATATCAATTAGGTATAACTGGTCCACTGTATCATTTAACGTTTCTATTTTCTTGATAATTTTCTATTTAGTTGATCTATCCATAGGTATGAGTGTGGGGTATTAAAGTCTCCCACTGTTATTGTGTTATTGTTAAATTCCCCTTTCATACTTGTTAGATTTTGCCTTACATATTGAGGTGCTCCTATGTTGGGTGCATATATATTTATAATTGTTGTATCTTCTTCTTGGTTTGATCCTTTGATCATTATGTAGTGTCGTTCTTTGTCTCTTTTCATGGCCTTTATTTCAAAGTCTATTTGATCTGATATGAATATTGCTACTCCTGCTTTCTTTTGGTCTCCATTTGTGTGAAATATCTTTTTCTATCCCTTAACTTTCAGTCTGTGTCCCTTATTTTGAGATGGGTCTCTTGTAGACAATATATATATGGGTCTTGTTTTTGTATCCATTCAGTCAGTCTTTGTCTTTTGGTTGGGGCATTCAACCCATTTACATTTAAGGTAATCATTGATACTTATGATCCTGTTGTCATTTACTTTATTGTTTTGGGTTCGAGTTTATAAACCTTTTCTGGGTTTCCTGTATAGAAAAGATCCTTCAGCATTTGTTGGAAAGCTGGTTTCAGTTCAGTTCAGTCGCTCAGTCGTGTCTGACTCTGTAACCCCATGAATTGCAGCACGCCAGGCCTCCCTGTCCATCACCAACTCCCGGAGTTCACTCAGACTCGCATTCATCGAGTCCGTGATGCCATCCAGCCATCTCATCCTCGGTTGTCCCCTTCTTCTCCTGCCCCCAATCCCTCCCAGCATCAA
>NW_024080338.1:0-1008 GCF_014754425.2 Oryx dammah
GGCACGTGTGACAGCCCTGTCGGAAAGCCTCGTGTGAAAGCCTCCAAAGAATGCCACAGATCCCTGTATCAAGGTGCCGGGAAGCCTGCCACGGCTGCTCCAGCTCGTGAGGAAAGCGGACGTGCATGTCCCCACTCGAGACGAGCACTGACTCCCCTGTGGAGCTCCCAGAAGGACCCCAAGATCCATATCAGCACTGGAGAGGAATCCTCAGGTTACATCATAGAATCCACACGAGGTCTTTGGCCCCAGCACCGACCGCAGAGGAATCCCGACAGGCAACTCCGAACTCGCATGGAGACTGGCCTGTCCTGAGGCCACAACGGAGGCTCAGAGAGGTCCCCTTCATAACTGGAGAAGGTCTCGCCGCAATTCGAGAAAATCCTGGAGGTTCTCCCCTCCAGGCGAGATGAGGCCCTTTTCCGCTGAGGCGTCTCGAGGCAAATCACCCCTTCCCTCTTGAACTTCGAAAGGGTCCTTCACACCCTTGCTGCAACTCAAGAAGTTCCCCGACATACCCGCCTCTACTCGAGAGGAACACCGAGGGTTCCGCCCACATGCAGAGGAGCGCCGTTTCCTCCTCAAAGCTCGTGATGAGGGTCCCGTTCCCTGCTTCTTCGGGAAAGGATTCCCGGGTTTGCTGTCGCATCTCGGACGCGGTGCTCTCCACAGGACAGTCTAGAGGAACTCCAGGGGTCGTGCCACCATTCCCAATGTGCACAAAATGTCTCAGTCCACTCCAGAAGAACCTGATTTCCCTGCACTTCCTCGACATGCACGCCGAGGATCTACTCACACCACAATGGCACGCTGTGACACCACGGTCGCAAAGCCTCGTGGGAAAGCCTCCAAAGAATGCCACAGATCCCTGTATCAAGGAGCCAGGAAGCCTACCACGGCTGCTCCAGCTCATGAGGAAGGCGGACGTGCATGTCCCCACTCGAGACGAGGACTGACTTCCCTGTGCACCCCCCAGAAGGACCCCAAGATCCATGTCAGCACTGGAGA
>NW_024080339.1:0-1008 GCF_014754425.2 Oryx dammah
CAGCACTGGATAGGAATCCTCAGGTTCCATCATAGACTCCACACGAGATCTTAGACCCCGGCAGCGACTGCAGAGGAATCCCGACAGGCCCATCGCAACTCGCATGGATACTGGCCTTTCCTGACGCCACAAGGGAGGGTCCCAGAGGTCCCCGTCGTAACTCGAGAAGGTCCCTCCGCAACTCGGAAAACTCCAGGAGGTTCTCCCCTCCAGGCGAGATGAGGCCCTTTGCCCCTGAAGCGTCTCCAGGCAAATCACACCTTTCTTCTTCAACTTCGACAGGGACCTTCACACACTTGCTGCAACTCAAGAAGTTCCCCTACATCCCCGCCTCCACTCGAGAGGAACACAGAGGGTCCCGCCCATACCAAGAAGAGCCACTTTTCCTCCTCATAGCTCGAGATGAGTGTTCCTTTCCCTTCTTCGTCGGGAAAGGATTCCCGGCTTTCCTGGCGCATCTCGGAGGAAGCGCTCTCCACCGAAAATACGAGAGGAAGTCCAGGGGTGGTGCCACTATTCCCAATGGGCACTAAATGTCTCATTCCACTGCAGAAGAACCTGATTTCCCTGCACTGCCTCGACTTGCACGCCGAGGATCAACTCACACCACAGTGGAACCTGTGACAGCCCTGTGGAAATCCCTCGTGGGAAAGCCTCCATGAAATGCCACAGATCCCTGTATTTAGGCGACAGGAACCCTGCCACGGGTGCTCCAGCTCGTGAGGAAAGCGGACATGCATGTCCCCACTCGAGACGAGGACTGACTCCCCTTTGGAGACTTCAGAAGAACCCCAAGATCCATGTCAGCACTGGAGAGGAATCCTCAGGTTCCATAATAAATTCCACATGAGGTCTTAGGCCCCGTCAACGACTGCACAGGAATCCCGACAGGCCCCTCACAACTCGCATGGAGACTGGCCTTTCCTGAGGCCTCAAGGGAGGATCCAAGAGATCCCTGTCATAACTCGAGAAGGTCCTGCCGCAACTCGAGAAAATCCAGGAGTTTCT
>NW_024080340.1:0-1008 GCF_014754425.2 Oryx dammah
ATAGACATTCATAATGGAAAACACATATCGCTATGTCCTGTCGACTTTTTTGTTCCTTCTCTAGAATCTTTGGAATGGGAATGTGGCCGAGGTCATCGACCCTTTAAAGTCATGAATTATTCGGGGTCTATCATTGTAGATTGGAGTCCAGATCATGGGCAATTCTTAGAAAAATGATCAAATAAATTTTTTAGGTGGCATCGTGCAAATAGCACTTTGATGGGCAATGGTAACGAAACAGTTAAATGACAGTAATTTGCACTTGTCCCTCCTCAATTACAATTGCAAGGATATCCATACATTCAAGGAGGTATTTGGAAACTATGGGCGGTTTCTGGTAATCTCACTATCTGATCAGGAAATTATACTTTGGACAGTGGTGACTCTTCGGGTCCATTCCATGTTAATTTACATGTTAATAAATCTTATTCAGCAATGGCATGTGTAAAATATAATTTTGCATTGTTATATGAGATTTGGACCTGTAATGATACTGTGGGGTCTGTTTCATGTGACTATTGTAATCTAACTCAATGTGTAAATCAGTCTTGGTGGGAAGAATTTGAAAAACGAGCGTATAATTCCAATTTCTCGCTAGTAATTGTTAAGGCTCAGACAGAAGTATGGTTACCTGTAAATCTGACTTGGCCGTGGTCAGATTCTTTTGCTGTTTCTCATCTAGTAACCGCTGTTCAGACTTTGCTACACCAATCTCGACGTATGCTTGGTGTGGTCATTGCTTCGATTCTAGCAGTCGTGTCAGTAACTGCAACAGCAGCAGTGGCAGGTTTTGCGTTACACCAAGGAATTCAAACAGCTGATTTTGTTTGGGACTGGCATAAAGACTCTCATTTGTTATGGCAACAACAGTGAGATTTGGATGCACAACTTGCTACTGGCGTGCTCAATCTTCAACACACCATTTCCTGGCTTGGAGATCAATTAGCTGTTTTATCTACACTGTGTTGAAATGTGATTGGAATTCTTCTCAGTTTTGTTTAACACCTG
>NW_024080341.1:0-1008 GCF_014754425.2 Oryx dammah
GAACTGATCCACCCTGGTCTGCTCAGTGGGAAGATGTGAAAAATGACTTGAAAATCAGACAGAGTTTAAGGACAGCAACACGGAGGCTAGCGGTGACCCACGCAGGGCAAATGTCAACACCTGAGAGTCCCCATACTGACCCTCGTGTTGTTGATTTCTGCCTTCAGCACTGATATTTCATCTTCTCGTCTCCGAAGTTGCTCCCTAACTTTTTCTACTTTGTTCTTCTCCTAAAAAACAATGAAATGAGAACCTACATGAAAACATAAATTAAAAAGACAGCGAGACTGTGAAGACTGGCCCTGTCAAGTCTCTCCAGGCTCCACATAAAAGGATCTCCCAGCCCCTCCAGAGAAGAGGGGGTCCCCTGACCCCAAGACCACACAGACCACCACAACTCAGACCGGCCTTCAGCCTCCCCCTCGACCTGGCAGGCACGCGGCAGGGGAGAACCCGGAATCCAAGCCTGCCTTCTCAAGGCCCAGGGACATCTGAGAAGCTTTCCTAAACATAAACGTAACAACAAAGTGGATAAAGAGATTCTTAAACGAGACACAGAGCAGTGACCTAGAGCCACTGGGGAGAGTGAAGAACAAAGGGAACCACCAGGCTTTGGGGTGTTCCTCTGGGAAAAAGGCAGGTGGCACCCCAAGGCCATCGGTTAGCCTGACTCCACGGAAGCCACCCAGTCATTCAATCTACTGGTTAAAATGTAAAACTGATGGTATATGTATTTTGCCACAATTTGTGTGCACGTGGGCCCGTCCACGTGGTGAACTTGCTCAAACTGAACCACACGTGCTTCTATTTTTCTTTGCAGAAATTAAAAAATCCTGGGCTATGTATCCCCTACTACACACTGAGTGTTCAGCACCCAGAACAGTGCCCAGCACTTGTAAGAGGCATGTAGTAGACATGTGTAGCTATGAGGGTGTATGTCATACATGGAAGCAGTAGGTATCCGTGATTAAAATACTGGACACACTGCTCTGTGCTTTGGAAGATGGG
>NW_024080342.1:0-1008 GCF_014754425.2 Oryx dammah
CTTTCTTATCTCTCCTTGCTATTCTTTGGAACTCTGCATTCAGATGCGTATATCTTTCCTTTTCTCCTTTGCTTTTCACTTCTCTTCTTTTCACAGCTATTTGTAAGGCCTCCCCAGACAGCCATTTTTGTTTTTTGCATTTCTTTTCCATGGGGATGGTCTTGATTCCTGTCTCCTGTACAATGTCACGAACCTCATTCCATAGTTCATCAGGCACTCTGTCAGATCTAGTCCCTTAAATCTATTTGTCACTTCCACTGTATAATCATAAGAGATTTGATTTAGGTCATACCTGAATGGTCTAGTGGTTTTCCCTACTTTCTTCAATTTAAGTCTGAATTTGGTAATAAGGAGTTCATGATCTGAGCTACAGTCAGCTCCTGGTCCTGTTTTTGTTGACTGTATAGAGCTTCTCCATCTTTGGCTGCAAAGAATATAATCAGTCTGATTTCGGTGTTGACCATCTGGTGATGTCCATGTGTAGAGTCTTCTCTTGTGTTGTTGGAAGAGGGTGTTTGCTGTGACCAGTGCATTTTCTTGGCAAAACTCTATTAGTCTTTGCCCTGCTTCATTCTGCCTGTTACTCCAGGTGTTTCTTGACTTCCTACTTTTGCATTCCAGTCCCCTATAATGAAAAGGACATCTTTTTTGGGTGTTAGTTCTAAAAGTTCTTGTAGGTCTTCATAGAACCGTTCAACTTCAGCTTCTTCAGCATTACTGGTTGGGGCATAGACTTGGATTACTGTGATATTGAATGGTTTGCCTTGAAAACAAAGAGATCATTCTGTCATTTTTGAGACTGCATCCAAGGACAGCATTTCAGACTCTTTTGTTGACCACGATGGCTACTCCATTTCTTCTGAGGGATTCCTGCCCCGCAGTAGTAGATAAAATGGTCATCCGAGTTAAATTCACCCATTCCAGTCCATTTTAGTTCTCTGATTCCTAGAATGTTCACTCTTGCCATCTCTTGTTTGACCACTTCCAATTTGCCTTGATTCATGGACC
>NW_024080343.1:0-1007 GCF_014754425.2 Oryx dammah
TGGGTCCCTCCTCGCCTTACAGCGCATGAGATACCGAGTTTCCCAGGGGCTCTTCTCCCCAGCACAGATGCGTGGAAGTGGTTTGGGCCTGCCCCTGCCGTTCTGAACTCCCGGCCACAGCCTCAGCTCAGGGAAGCATCCCCGGAGCCAAGAACTCCAGGAGGCGCGTGGCGCCCCCACATGGAAGCCGAATGCACAGCACGCTGGGAAGCGAGCGTCCTCAGGGGAGGAGCAAGCAGCCCAGCTGTGTGCATCTGCAAGGCCTGACTGGGAGATCCCAAGTGCACCTCCAGAACGGCAGAGCTCCAGCTCTGCTCCTAGGCCAGATCTGGCAGAGTTCCTGGTGTGAGGCTGCTCTGCCCTGGGCGAGACTAGCCCAGACTTGCCTCGCTGTTAGTGTTCCTGCCCAGGAAGGAGCATGCTGTCCCATGCAGGCAGATGCAACTGGCGCCTTCCTGGCCTTAGCTCCTCTCCTGCCTTGCCTTTGCACCTAGGGCCCAGGCGCCCTTGGGGAGGGCTTATGGGCTGGTGGCTTTCACCCTGTCAAGAGCTTCAGCACTTAGCGCTGTGTCAGAAGGGAGGAAAGCCCAACTGAAAGGCTTCTCCCACTGGTGCTTGGCCGGCCGGACTCAGCGCAGCACGGAGAGCACCGGGCTGCTCCCAGGGCCCCTGGGTGGGAGAGGCAGCCCCACAACGCGGAGGCTGAGTCCCAGCTCGCCTGCCAGCGCTTGAGAGACCGAGTTTCCCAGTGCTCTCTTCCCCAGCACAGACGCGTGCAAGTGTTTTAGGCCTGCCCCTGTGGTTCTGAGCTCCCGCACACAGCCCGAGCTCAGGAAAGCAGCCCCGGAGCCAAGACCTACGGGAGGCGCGTGGCGCCCCCGCATGGAAGCCGAGTGCACAGCATGCTGGGAAGCGAGCCTCCTCGGGGGATGAGTAGGCAGCCCAGGTGCGTGCATCTTTAAGGCCTGGCTGGTAGATCACAAGATCGCCTCCAGATCGGCAGAGCT
>NW_024080344.1:0-1007 GCF_014754425.2 Oryx dammah
AAATGGTGTTTGTTTCAGCCACTATCCTCTGGGATGCTTTATTACTCAGCAATAGCTAACTGCTACAAATAGACTAGAAACATCAGAGATGACTTCAAATATCTCCAATCAAAATCAGGTAGAAAATCATCACCTCTACCTCATAGCATCATCAAATGAAGTTCTTAATTAATTGAATAGCTAAAGAAGACCAGAGTCTCCACACATTCACTGACTGAGGATGTTAGATCTGAATTGAATTTGGCAGCTGCAATGGTAGCTTAACAATTGGTGCACTCAGAATGCTCTGGGAAGACCCCACAGGACAGGAGTTCATTAACGTCTGAGGAGCAGTGGAGAAGAGTGAGCAGATAGAGATTCAGTTTCTAAGGTAAGAACACATATGTGTGCATGCGTGCTAAGTTACATGAGTCGTGTCTGAATCTCTGTGACCCTATGGGCTGTAGCCCACCAGGCTCCTCTGTCCATGGAATTCTCCAGGCAAGAATACTGGAGTGGGTTACCATGCCCTTCTCAAGGGGATCTTCCTGACCTAGGGATCAAACCTGTGTCTCCTGCATTTGTAGGCCAGTTCTTTAGCACCTGGGAAGCCCCCAGGAAATGTATGCACCCAACACAATCGGAGCTGTCCACAAAAGACCCATGCCTCAGAGCCTGAGCACATTGCCTGTACAGGTGAAATGACCTGGCTTTCCAGGAATCCAATTATTTCCAGAGACAGAGTTACAAATTTTCTTCATCATGGGAAATAGTTTGTATTTTCCAAAGATAGTTGAAACAATGTCTTTCATTCCTAATGCCCTTAATTCAATGTCCTTTCTTTGATACTCCTTCCATCAACCAATGAGGTTTATATTTCCTCCCCTTGAAGCTGAGCATGTGTGTGACTGTGGTGGTGGTGACACTAGGTCATAAAAGTACCATGCCATGTCATCACACTATCACACACTTGCACCTGATTCTCTTGAGATGCCCATGCTTGACTCAGCTGCCATACTGTGAGGAAG
>NW_024080346.1:0-595 GCF_014754425.2 Oryx dammah
GGGAATCCTCTGCAGTCGGTAACGGGGCCTAAGTCCTCGTGTGGAGTCTATGATGGAACCTGAGGATTACTCTCCAGTGCTTACATGGATCTTGGGATAATTCTGGAGGCACCACAGGGGAGTCTGTCCTAGTCTCGAGTAGGGACATGCAGGTCCGCTTTCCTCATGTGCTGGAGCAGCCATGGCAAGCTTCCCGTCGCCTTTATACAGGGTTCTGTGGCATTATATGGAGGCTTTCTCACGAGGGTTTCCCACAAGGCTGTCACACGTGCCACTGTGGTGTGAGTCGATCCTCGGTGTGCAAGTCTACGCCATGCAGGGAAATCAGGTTCTTCTGCAGTGGAATGAGACATTTTGTGCACATTGGGAATGGTGTCACCACCGCTGGAGTTCCTCTCGAATTTCCTGTGGAGAGCGCCTCCTCCGAGATGCGCCAGGAAAGACGGGAAACCTTTCCCGACGAAGCAGGGAATGGAACCCTCATCTAGAGCTATGAGTAGGAAACGGGGCTCCTCTTGATGTGGGCGGGACCCTCGGGGTTCCTCTCAAGTGGAGGCGGGTATGTAGGGGAACTTCTTGAGTTGCCGCAAGGGTG
>NW_024080346.1:695-1007 GCF_014754425.2 Oryx dammah
AGGAAAGGCCAGTCTCCATGCGAGTGGCGAGCGGCCTGTCGGGAATCCTCTGCAGTCTGTACCGGAGCCTAAGTCCTCGTTTGGAGTCTTTGACGGAACCTGAGGATTACTCTCCAGTGATGACATGGATCTTGGGGTACTTCTGGAGGCACCACAGGGGAGTCTGTCCTAGTCTTGAGTGGGGACACGAAGGTCCGCTTTCCTCCTGAGCTGGAGCAGCCATGGCAAGCTTCCCGTCACCTTGATACAGGGATCTGTGGCATTATATGGTGGCTTTCCCACGAGGGTTTCCCACAGGGCTGTCACACGTGC
>NW_024080347.1:0-356 GCF_014754425.2 Oryx dammah
GCCTGGAGGGGAGAACCTCCTGGATTTTCTCGAGTTGCGTCGGGACCTTCTCGAGTTACGACGGGGACCTCTGGGACCCTCCCTTGTGGCCTCAGGACAGGCCAGTCTCCATGCGAGTTGCGAGGGGCCTGTCGGGAGTCCTCTGCAGTCAGTGCCGGAGCCTAAGACCTAGGTGGAGTCTACGACGGAACCTGAGGATTCCTCTCCAGTGCTGACATAATCTTGGGGTCCTTCTGTGGGCTCCACAGGGGAGTCAGGCCTCGTCTCGAGTGGGGACATGCACGTCCGCTTTCCTCACGAGCTGGAGCAGCACTAGCAGGCTTCCCGGCGCCTTGATACAGGGATCTGTGGCATTC
>NW_024080347.1:456-828 GCF_014754425.2 Oryx dammah
ACTTCCTCGACATGCACGCCGAGGATCGACTCACACCACAGTGAGAGTCGATCCTCGGCGTGCATGTCGAGGAAGTGCAGGGAAATCAGGTTCTTCTGGAGTGGACTGAGACATTTTGTGCACATTGGGAATGGTGGCACGAACCCTGGAGTTCCTTTCGACTTTCCTGTGGAGAGCGCCGCCTCCGAGAGGCGACAGCAAAGCCGGGAATCCTTTCCCGACGAAGCAGGGAAAGGAATCCTCATCTCGATCTTTGAGGAAGAAACGGGGCTCCTCTTGATGTGGGCGGGACCCTTGGTGTGCCTCTGGAGTGGAGGCGGGTATTTCGGGGAACTTCTTGAGTTGCAGCAAGGGTCCCGCCCACATCAAGAG
>NW_024080347.1:928-1007 GCF_014754425.2 Oryx dammah
TTTGGAGGCTTTCCCACGAGGCTTGCGACAGGGCTGTCACACGTGCCACTGTGGTGTGAGTCGATCCTTGGCGTGCATG
>NW_024080348.1:0-1007 GCF_014754425.2 Oryx dammah
GTGGGGTGAGTCGATCCTCGGCGTGCATGTCAAGGAAGTGCAGGGAAATCAGGTTCTTCTGGTGTGGACTGAGACATTTTGTGCACATTGGGAATGGTGGCACGACCCCTGGAGTTCCTCTCGACTTTCCTGTGGAGAGCGCCTCTTCCGAGATGTAACAGGAAAATCAGGAGTCCTTTCCCGACGAAGCAGGGAAAGGAACCTTCATTTCGAGCTATGAGGAGGAAACGGGGCTCCTCTTGATGTGGGCGGGACGGTAGGTGTTCCTCTCGAGTGGAGGCGGCTATGTCGGGGAACTTCTGGAGTTGTAGCAAGGGTGTTAAAAACCCTTTCGAAGTTCAAGAGGGAAGGTGTGATTTGCCTCGAGAGGCCTCAGCGGAAAAGGGCCTCATCTCGCCTGGAGGGGAGAACCTCCTGGATTTTCACGAGTTACGGCATGACCTTCTCCAGTTACGACGGGGACTTCTGGGACCCTCCATCTTGGCCTCAGGAAAGGCCAATCTCCTTGCGAGTTGTGTGGGGCCTCTCGGGATTCCTCTCCAGTAAGTGTCGGGGACTAAGACCTCCTGTGTATCGAGACCGGAACCTGAGGATTCCTCTAAAGTGCTGACATGGATCTTGGGGTACCACTGGAGGCTCCACAGGGGGGTCAGTCCTCGTCTCGAGTGGGGACATGTACGTCTGCTTTCCTCTCGAGCTGGAGCAGCCATGGCAGGCTTCCCGGAGCCTTCATACAGGGATCTGTGGCATTCTTTGGAGGCTTTCCCGCGAGGCTTTCCGACAGGGCTGTCACACGTGCCACTGTGGTGTGAGTCGATCCTCGGCGTGCATGTGCAGGAAGTGCAGGGAAATCAGGTTCTTCTGGAGTGGACTAAGACATTTTGTGCACATTGGGAATGGTGGCACGACCCCTGGAGTTCCTCTCGACTTTCCTGTGGAGAGTGCCTCCTCCGAGATGCGACAGGAAAGCCGGGAGTCCTTTCCTGACGAAGCAGGGAAAGGAACCC
>NW_024080349.1:0-1007 GCF_014754425.2 Oryx dammah
AGTTCAAAACAAAACAAAGCCAAAACTATGGTGTAATAACTCTGCAGCGGGTTTGAGATGGCATATTGGGGCATGGCTTTCAAGATCTTAGACTGGGCTCATTCTAGGGACTGCATGGCATTTATCCACATTCAAAAGTTTTAGCAAGGCATTGCAAAGAAGTTAAAACATAAAAAGTTTAGGACAGTGTCCCTCAATACCTAATATTTCTTACCAGTGCTTCAGGACCAGGGATGGCTTTAGCTCTAACCTGTCCTGGAGTGCAGAGTGCAGAGATAGTCATGAATCGGTTAGTAAACTGAACTGTGAATGGTTGACTGGATGGTCATTCTCTGGAAACTTGCCATAACTTGTGACCCAGTCTGTTTACGGCTTTCACTTCGGCCCTAAAGTCTAGGTGGTATTAGATTTGACTGCACACTTAGAGGTGTTGTGTAAGGTTTTCTTCCACTGAATATCAGTGCGTGTGAAACTTTGCAGATTAGTGATGAATTCATGAGCATTCTGGCTCAGTCACCGTGAGCTGCATTTGCCTCCTGTTCCCTGGATGTGTTCATGTTTTCTCTGTATAGAATGAAGACTGGATGTCTCCATTGTGTTTGCCCATGAACGTGAGTTGACGTTTCTTCCTGTGGATCTTCCTATGCCTCCTGTCTTCTTTCATGATGCACACATGCTTTGCCATTATGCACAGCTTTGCTGCCATAGCTGTCTGAGTTCATGCACATCTCTATTCAACATACATGTATTGGGTTGCTCATATTCACCATTTTTTTTAAACGTTTATGTATCTTTGTTAGATTGCATGTGAATTCCTGAATCAAGTGCTTCCAACATCTTGAACTGGACTTTGTAAAAGAGTTCCCTGATATTTGTGCACAGCAACAAATGTTTGCAACAGGAAGAGTTAACAGTGACCCACATGTGGAAACAAGAATACCCATACACTTACAGTAATGTCTGATGGGCAAGAATATCACTTTCTGAAGTGACAATACTGATTAGTA
>NW_024080350.1:0-1007 GCF_014754425.2 Oryx dammah
CGAGTTGGGACATGCAGGTTCGCTTTCCTCATGAGCTGAAGCAGCCACGGCAAGCTTCCTGTCGCCTTGATACAGGGATTGTGGCATTATATGGTGGCTTTGCCACGAAGGTTTCCCACAGGGCTGTCACACGTGCCACTGTGGTGTGAGTCGATCCTCGGAGTGCAAGTCTACGCAGTGCAGGGAAATCAGGTTCTTCTGCAGTGGACTGAGACATTTTGTGCACATTGGGAATGGTGGCACCACCGCTGGAGTTCCTCTCGAATTTCCTGTGGAGAGATCCTCCTCCGAGATGCTCCGGGAAAGCCAGGAATCCTTTCCCGACGAAGCAGGGAATGGAACCTCATCTAGAGCTATGAGGAGGAAATGGGGTTGTCTTGATGAGGGCGGGATCCTCGGGGTTCCTCTCGAGTGGAGGCGGGTATGTAGGGGAACTTCTTGAGTTGCAGCAAGGGTGTGAAGGACCCTTTCGAAGATTAAGAGGGAAGGTGTGATTTTCCTCGAGACGCCTCAGCGGAAACGGGCCTCATTTCACCTAGAGGGGAGAATCTCGTGGATTTTCTTGAGTTGTGGCGGGACCTTCTCGAGTTACGACGTTGACCTCTGGGAACCTCCCTTGTGGCCTCAGGAAAGGCCAGTCTCCATGCGAGTTGCGAACGGACTGTCGGGAATCCTCTGCAGTCGGTACCGGGGCCTAAGTCCTCGTGTGGAGTCTATGACGGAACCTGAGGATTACTCTCCAGTGCTGACATGGTACTTGGGTTACTTTTGGAGGCACCACAGGGGAGTCTGTCCTAGTCTCGACTGGGGACATGAAGTTCCGATTTCCTCATGAGCTGGAGCAGCCATGGCAGGCTTCCCGTCTCCTTGATACAGGGATCTGTGGCATTATATGTAGGCTTTCCTACGAGGGTTTCCCACAGGGCTGTCACACGTGCCACTGTGGTGTGAGTCGATACTCGACGTGCAAGTCAACGCAGTGCGGGGAAATCAGGTTCTTCTGGAGT
>NW_024080351.1:0-1007 GCF_014754425.2 Oryx dammah
GAGTTACCATAGGACCTAAGTTGTCCCCATCAGCTTGAGGGGAAAAACAGACTATGCCAGGAAAGAGAAGGGTTGTCTCTCATGTTGACAAACAAGGAAACGTGTTGCTCAAATTGTCGCTGACACATCTTATGCGAACATCAGGTGGTGCAGGTACAGGACAGAGCTGCCACTGAGGACAGAGAAAGCAGGTCCTTGTATGACACCTGGAAGACTTCTGGCCACTGTACTCTCAGTTGCAGGCAGCAATGCATTTCCTTGTTGATCAGGGGTTTCTGATACTTGTGGCCAAAGCATTTTAGTGGATGGCTGAGTGTCCTGGAAACTAAGCTCACTCATTCCTAAGCATTCACCTCACAGGCCTTTTGTGAGGACTATTTGAGAATAAGTGCTCAATTAACTTAGCAAGGACTCTTTTGTGTCCCCTTAGTAGATAGTACTGTTCTGAGCCCAAATAATAGATCCTTCTTCATATTTGTTGATTCACAGTTTATGTGAAACCTGCTTCACTTGCCAACTGCTCATTTGGCTTTGTTTTGATTTTATGTTTGTTTCTACATTTGCTTCAATAAACGGTGATGTTGAGACTGGCTTTTAGAAATTAACACTCCTCCTACTTCCCAAGATTCTCTCTTTTGTCCTTTTTCCAATCTTTAAAATGAGACAGAAACTTAGAAAAGATGTTGATTTGTCCAGAGTCTAGTGAAAGAGCTAGTCAGATGAGAAGATAGTTTGTACATTTTGTTTCTTAGCGTGAGAATATTTTTGTTTAGATTCACTATTAGCAGCAGAGTTAAAGTTAGAACCCAGCTCACACCCCTCCCCCTGTGTTTCGGTCCATTTTTACTTTCTTGTTTGTTTCTCCACCTTATGAATTCTTCAAATAAGTCAATGCTGTCAGGATAGCTCTAACAATGGGCTACTGTTCGTTTTATTAATTTGCAGAATGTACAGTTTGTTAGCTTGAATATGTTAATCTGCCATTATAATTCTCTCCTTGTACATAT
>NW_024080352.1:0-1007 GCF_014754425.2 Oryx dammah
GGTGCTCTTTGAACTCTAGTGTGTGTTTAGTGCCATGAACAGCAGCAGCATGTGTCCAGAACCCAGGTGGGGGCGAAATTGACTGAGTCAACAAGCCAAAATTTGTTCTTCTTTTCTCTGGAAACCGGCACTGGAACCTCAGGTTACAGGGCAGGTATAAATAGTCAATAGTGGCTGAGGAACGTCAGTTTGTGTGGAGGTTCTGAAACCTTAAAGGAAGCAACTGTGAGTGTTTCTGTCCTAGGCTCTTGATTTGGTTTCCTGTGTCCAGTGAGTATCTTCTTGCCTGAATGGGTGCTTTATCCTACTGGTGCTGAGGAAGGCAGGGTCTATATAGCTGTTCCAGTCTAGGAGGGTGAGTGTTGGAGGAGGGGCACAAGGTAATAATGGATGCTCAGCACTGTGTTCCTTTTGTTTGGTGGGAGATGTTTCCTGGGCTGGGAGAAGGGGAGAGTTGGATGTGACATCCAACCGGATCTCTGATGCCATTGTCCCCGTGGAAAATGCAATTCATCATCCTCTTGGAAGGAGGCCCTTCTCTGGCCAGAAAGCCCCTTCCCTCCCACTACCTCAGCCTGCCAGTGACCCTCTGTCCTTTGTTTGCACGGGTCACTCAGGCTTTCTTTCAAGTCTTTCCAATGCCCTTGAGCCCTTTCCATGGTCAAAGCTTTACAGTTTCTGCCTCAGAGAAGAAAGAAGCCCAACAGTGGGACTGACCCATGTCCTGTACCCACCCCTGATCTCACTTAGCTCCTCAGTCCCTTTCTGATGGTAATTGGAAGCTTTATTGGACATCTGCTCTTTCCTCCCCTGACGCCAATCTTCCCCTAACTGTGCATCTCACATGTCCCTTCCTCCATGAGGCCGCTGGCCCACCTCCTCTTGGAAGTCAGGGCAGACTCTAGGTAGGCCAGGGACTTTTCTCATGGAGCTCAGGAATGACAAACCCTGGTAAACACACAGTCATGCACCCATCCTGTGCTCAGGACAGACCTCACCCAGTTTAG
>NW_024080353.1:0-1006 GCF_014754425.2 Oryx dammah
GAAAGGTGGTCGGGGACAGCCCCCTGTTAATGCCAAAAGAGTTGGTGAAAGACATAAAATAGTAAGACAGATTCTGGTTTTCGGGGAGATGCTCGAGCAGGTCCAGGGGGTCCATCGAGTCCTGAGGCCTTGCTTATCAGGACTCTTCCGCATGACCTTGTCATGGGTGGGATGGCCCAGGGAGTCCCTTGAGAGAAATGTCATGGGTGGGATCTCCCATGCTGGCTCCTGGCACCACGTGAGGAACCATCTGGAGCTTGAGAGGCAGAAGGGTGACAGCTGGGAAATCCACACTACCTGCCAGCACTGCCACCACCAGTTTCCAGCCCGTTCCAGCTGCAGTGTCACATTGAAAACGTCCATGCTTCCTGGTTGCCTTCCACGGTCTGTAGCATCCGTGAATTGTCCTTCAAAACAGATCAGGTTCTCTTACAGCACATGAAGGATAGTCCCAAACTTGGCAAAATGCCCTATGTGTGCCATGTTTGCGATTACAGATCGTCATCCTTTGCCAATGTAGAGGCGTATTTTAGAACATGGCATGGAAACAGGAACAGTTTGCTTTGTCTGTTTTGCCTCGAAATTTTCAAACTGGTGACATCCTTCGTAAATCACGCTTGGAGGCACTGGAACAGGAGGGTCTTTCCATGTTCCAAGTACTGGCTACAGTATTTGAACCTGAAGAAAAAGACAGAGCACCAAACCAAGAATCATCAGTCAACCAAAAAGCCAGAGCACTTGCAAGGGTTGCCTCCTGAAACAGAGGTCATGATCCGAACTTCAGTTCAGTTGGGACTGAGAGAGACAGCATCCATCATTGTGAGGAACACTGACTCCCAAGCACCACCCAGAAAAATTGCAAAGAAAATTGTCTATGAACACAAAATATTCCAGATGTGTTGCAGCAAGTGATCTGGCTAAAAAATTATGTTCTACACCCCTGCAGAAATTAAAAAAACAACAACAACAACCCATTATGGTTCAGCCAGCTCTACATAAAGACACT
>NW_024080354.1:0-1006 GCF_014754425.2 Oryx dammah
AAAATGGAGTTCAGAGTTTCTCATACCCAGCTAAGAATGTTTCCCTGTTTCCCTGATATTTGCTCAATAAACCTGCTCAAGATTTCTTTAAATAACCTGCCTAAATAACCAGCTAAAGAAGTCCACAGAGGAGCCAAGTTGTAGAAAAATCAACAGGAGAGTGTAACCAAATATGTTAAAATGCCCATCCACTTGTCTATTCTGAGACATAGTGAGTACATCACCATGTCCATTCAAGGGACTGAACCACTGGTGGTGCTGGGTGAGAGAACTAGAAGGCTCCTATTCTGCCTCTTAATTGGATAAGTTGCCTAAAAGTCTTTGAGCTTCACTTTGCTCAGACTTAACATAAATGATGCTACTTACACCTCACTGGAATACATAACATCATGTACTACTCAACACAAGACATGGCACATAGCAGCCTTAATAAAGGTCATTTCCCTCCTTGAAAGGGCCTAAGGCAGCCTAGACATCAGTCACCTCCCCTTAAGCAGACTCCACCCCCACTGTCCATTTGATTTTGCAGCCTCTACAAGGTGTACATGCCTGAAGGAATGCCATCACTTTGCCTTAGGCTCCTCCTGCCCTGACATTCATCCTGCCATCATTTTAAAAGGAGATAATGAAGAAAGCAAATGTGTCCTTAAATTCAGGAAGAGATTCTCCTAATTAATATGTACAAATGTTTAAAAAAATACATGTTTATATGGGTTGAGTTGCTTCATGCACCCTGGTTTCCCGACTCTTAACCTGATTCTTTTATTTCTAAGCTACCCACAGGTATTCATAGTTTCCAAATGTATTCATTCATTGTTCAGCTTTAATAAGAATACTCTTAGGAAGAAAGCTCTGTCAGTTGCTACAAAGCTATATGTCCAGCTCGTCTATAGGCATAGACGGGAAGCAAAATAGACATTAAGCGCTATAGTTTTATTTTCAGGCCTAGATGGACCTTTCATTATGTCATTGGTTGGTGTTAGAGTTCTTGTTGGCTCTGTGACCA
>NW_024080355.1:0-1006 GCF_014754425.2 Oryx dammah
TGGCTTGAAAAGATGAGCCACTTGGCCCCGCGCCCTTCCAGGTCACCACTAGCTGGTAGCACAGCCTTAGTCCGGAGCTCCCTACTCCCCAAAGCTGAGGGAGATCCCAAGCAAGCCTCTCCCCGCCCCTGCCTACCTCAGAACAGCTCACTACAGCCCTAGCTTGTCCCGCTCCCTGACCCGGAGCTGCAAGCGACCCCAATGTGCGCGCGCATGCTAGCGCGGTACACGCGCTTCTGCTGGCGAGAGCGGTGCGTGCCCCCTTTCCTCTGCGCACCGAGCGAGCCCCACTTTCATGTTGGCACAGGGTCCACCGGCACGCGCGGCTGCAGACGCCTTCCTGCCAAGGCTGCAAGGCACGAGCCCTGAATTCTTGCGCACGGGGTGGAGCCCGCCACCCGCGGCGCATGTCCCCACATCCTGCGCTCGCGGCATGCACAAGAACCCGCTTCCTGTGCGCTGGGGAACGTTTGCCTTCCCCGCACCCCGGCATGCGCGGCGCGAAACTCCCCTTCCTGCACAGGCGGCGCAAGCCCTCTCATTCCTGTGCGCGCTGCGGAGCCCCAGAACCTTGTTCCAGCGCCGCCCCAGAACCTCGTGCAAGCGCATGCCGGCCAGCCCTACCCTGGCACGAGGGACGAGATCCCCCCACCCCCTTTTCTACCCAGGCTGCAGGGCGCCAGCTCTCTCTTCTTGTGCGCGCGGGGCCCCACGCCGCAGGCGACACGGGCCTCTCTTTCTTGGCACATGGGATCAGCCCTCTTCTGTGCATGTGTGGCGCGACACGAGGCTCCACTTCTTGAGTGCGCCAGGGCTCCTGGCCTGGCTGTGAAAACACCAGGAGCTGCACGCGCGGTGGAGCACCAGCCCCCACGCCTTCCTGCACACGTGCAGGCCCAGCCTATCCCCGCGAGCGCTCTGCGCGAGCACCCCGCAACCCCATTCCTGCTCACCTGGCACAGCTCAAGCACCCGGGTTCCTGCGCGCGCGGGGCCAGCACCCCCAG
>NW_024080356.1:0-1006 GCF_014754425.2 Oryx dammah
GGGCCTCTTCTGGGGTACCGGGTTGGTAGGCTGCAGCAAGCTGAGTCCACACCTCTTTCTGAACCAGCTGGAGTCCCTTTAGCCTAGCACACAGATCACCATTGTTAAAGTTTCGGGGGTCGAATCCCTCTCTAAGTGTCAATATGGGGGGGGTGCTCCATACAAAATTTCAAAAGGGGTGAGACCAAGGTGAGAGGGCGTGTTTCTCACCCGGAACAGAGCCAGAGGAAGGAGCACCGTCCAGTCAGTACCGCCAGTCTCTAAGGACAATTTAGTTAGGGTCTCTTTTAGAGTTCTATTCATTCTTTCTACCTGCCCTGAACTCTGGGGTCTGTATGCACAATGTAATTTCCAATCGGTCCCCAGAAACTTAGCTAACTCCTGACTTATTTGGGCAGTAAAAGCCGGCCCGTTATCTGACCCTAACATCTTTGGCGCTCCGAAGCGCGGAAAAATTTCTTCTAGAATTTTCTTAGCTACTATGAGGGCACTTTCATTTTTGGTGGGGAATGCTTCCACCCATCCTGAGAAAGTATCCACAAAAACCAGCAGATATTTATTGCCGTACCGCGCAGGACATACCTCGGTGAAATCCACTTCCCAGTAGGCCCCCGGCCGGTCTCCACGCAGCCGCTTACCTTGGCCCGTCTTGTTTCGGCCGGCATTTACCTCTTGGCAAGGTCTGCAGTTCAGGACCACTTGCTCAGCCAATTTAAAAAGTCCCGGCACCTCATATCCTGCTTTAATTAAAAGAGAGACTAGCTTTTTAGCCCCTAAGTGAGTCCAATGGTGCATTTGTTTTAACATTTCCCTGGCTTCTCCTTCCGTCGTAGGCTGTTTCCCTCTGGGCCGCGGAGAGGGGCTAGGATTACTTTTATCTTCTGAGCATATTGCCAGCAATCTCGATAGCTCGTCTTTTGTTGCCGCCTCTCGCGCAGCTTGATCGGCCATACTGTTTCCCTTAGTTACCAGGGATCGATCTCGTTGATGCCCGGGGCAGTGGATT
>NW_024080357.1:0-498 GCF_014754425.2 Oryx dammah
ACACGAGACGAGGACTGACTCCCCTGTGGAGCCCCCAGAAGGACCCCAAGATCCATGTCAGCACTGGAGAGGAAACCTCAGGTTCCGTCATAGACTCCTCATGAGGGCCTAGGCCCCGGCACCGACTGTAGAGGAATCCCGACAGGCCCCTTGCAACTCGCATGGAGACTGTCCTGTCCTGAGGCCACAAGGGAGGTTCCCAGAGGTCCCCGTCGTAATTCGAGAAGGTCCCGCCGCAACTCGGGGAAATCCAGGAGGTTCTCCCCTCCAGGCGAGATGAGGCCGTTTTCCGCTGGGGCATCTCGAGGCAAATCACCCCTTCCCTCTTGAACTTCGAAAGGGTCCTTCACACGTTTGCTGCAACTCAAGAAGTTCCCCGACATACCCGCCTCCACTCGAGTGGAACACCGAGGGTCCCGACCACATCAAGGGGAGCCCCGTTTCCTCCTCAAAATTCGAGATGAGGGTTCCTTTCCCGACGAAGCTGGGAAAGGAACC
>NW_024080357.1:508-1006 GCF_014754425.2 Oryx dammah
ACACGAGACGAGGACTGACTCCCCTGTGGAGCCCCCAGAAGGACCCCAAGATCCATGTCAGCACTGGAGAGGAAACCTCAGGTTCCGTCATAGACTCCTCATGAGGGCCTAGGCCCCGGCACCGACTGTAGAGGAATCCCGACAGGCCCCTTGCAACTCGCATGGAGACTGTCCTGTCCTGAGGCCACAAGGGAGGTTCCCAGAGGTCCCCGTCGTAATTCGAGAAGGTCCCGCCGCAACTCGGGGAAATCCAGGAGGTTCTCCCCTCCAGGCGAGATGAGGCCGTTTTCCGCTGGGGCATCTCGAGGCAAATCACCCCTTCCCTCTTGAACTTCGAAAGGGTCCTTCACACGTTTGCTGCAACTCAAGAAGTTCCCCGACATACCCGCCTCCACTCGAGTGGAACACCGAGGGTCCCGACCACATCAAGGGGAGCCCCGTTTCCTCCTCAAAATTCGAGATGAGGGTTCCTTTCCCGACGAAGCTGGGAAAGGAACC
>NW_024080358.1:0-719 GCF_014754425.2 Oryx dammah
GTTGTAGCAAGGGTGTGAAGAACCCTTTCGAAGTTCAAGAGGGAAGGTGTGATTCGCCTCGAGAGGTCTCAGCAGAAAAGGGCCTCATCTCGCCTGGAGGGGAGAACCTCCTGGATTTTCTCGAGTTGCGGCGGGACCTTCTCAAGTTACGACGGGGACCTCTGGGACCCTCCCCCTTGGACTCAGGAAAGGCCAGTGTCCATGCGAGTTGTGTGGGGCCTCTCGGAATTCCTCTCCAGTAAGTTTTGGGGCCTAAGACCTCGTGTGGATCGAGACCGGAACCAGAGGATTCCTCTAAAGTGCTGACATGGATCGTGGGGTACCACTGGAGGCTCCACAGGGGGGCGAGTCCTCATCTCGAGTGTGGACATGCACGTCCGCTTTCCTCACTAGCTGGAGCAGCCTTGGCAGACTTCCCGGCACCTTGATACAGGGATCTGTGGCATTCTTTAGAGGCTTTCCCCCGAGGCTTTCCAGCAGGGCTGTCACACGTTCCACGGTGGTGTGAGTCGATCCTCGGCGTGCATGTCAAGGAAGTGCAGGGAAATCAGTTTCTTCTGGTGTGGAATGAGACATTTTGTGCACATTGGGAATGGTGCCACGACCCCTGGAGTTCCTCTCGACTTTCCTGTGGAGAGCGCCTCGTTCGCGATGTAACAGGAAAATCGGGAGTCCTTTCCCGACGAAGCAGAGAAAGGAACCCTCATCTCGAGCTATGA
>NW_024080358.1:819-1006 GCF_014754425.2 Oryx dammah
GATTTTCTCGAGTTGCGGCGGGACCTTCTCGAGTTACGACGGGGACCTCTGGGACCCTCCCTTGTGGCCTCAAGAAAGGCCAATCTCCATGCGATTTGCGAGTGGCCTGTCGGGAATCCTCTGTAGTCGGTGCCGGGGCTTAAGACCTCGTGTGGATTGAAACCCTAACCTGAGGATTCCTCTAAAG
>NW_024080359.1:0-539 GCF_014754425.2 Oryx dammah
TCGAGTTACGACAGGGACCTCTGGGACCCTCCCTCGTGGCCTCAGGAAAGGCCAGTCTCCATGCGAGTTGCGTGAGGCCTCTCGGGATTCCTGCCAGTAAGTGTCGGGGCCTAAGACCTCGTGTGGATCGAGACCGGAACCTGAGGATTCCTCTAAACTGCTGACATGGATCGTGGGGTACCACTGGAGGCTCCACCAGGGAGTCAGCCCTCGTCTCGATTGGGGACATGCACGTCCGCTTTCCTCACAAGCTGAAGCAGTCGTGGCAGGCTTCGTGTCACCTTGATACAGGGATCTGTGGCATTCTTTGGAGGCTTTCCCGCGAGGATTTCCCACGAGGCTTTCCAGCAGGGCTGTCACTCGTTCCATGGAGCTGTGAGTCGATCCTTGGCGGGGATGTCGAGGAAGTGCAGGGAAATCAGGTTCTTCTGGAGTGGACTGAGACATTTTGTGCCCATTGGGAATGGTGGCACGACCCCTGGAGTTCCTCTCGACATTCCTGTGGAGAGCGCCTCGTCCGAGATGTAACAGGAAAATCG
>NW_024080359.1:639-1006 GCF_014754425.2 Oryx dammah
TGAGACGCCTCAGCGGAAAAGGTCCTCATCTCGCCTGGAGGGGAGAACCTCCTGGATTTTCTCGATTTGCGGCGGGACCTTCTCGAGTTACTGCGGGGACCTCTGGGACCCTCCCTCTTGGCCTCAGGAAAGGCCAGTCTCCATGCGAGTTGCGTGGGGCCTCTCGGGATTCCTCTCCAGTAAGTGTCGGGGCCTAAGATCTCGTGTGGATCGAGACCAGAAACTGAGGATTCCTCTAAAGTGCTGACATGGATCGTGGGGTACCACTGGAGGCTCCACAGGGTGTCAGTCCTCATCTCGAGTGTGGACATGCATGTCCACTTTCCTCACTAGCTGGAGCAGCCGTGGCAGGCTTGCCGGTGCCTTG
>NW_024080360.1:0-1006 GCF_014754425.2 Oryx dammah
TCAAAAATTAACAATAGATCTACCATGTGGTCCAGCAATCCCAGTTACGGGTATATATCCAATGGAAATAAACATAGGACATCAAAAATATGTGCTTCCATATTTATTGCTGCATTAATCACAAAGCCAAAGTATGGAAACAAACTAAGTGTCCATCAACAGATGATTCGATGATGAAGACAACAGAAAAGTGTTCAATTTCGATAGAAGCAGGGGGACTGAAGAGGTGAATTTAGAGGTACAGACTTGCAATTAAAGGATGAATAAGTTCTGGAGGTCTAATGCACAGCATAGGGATTATAATCAACACTGTATTGTCAACATGTCATAGATGTCTCTCTTCTACTGAAGACTTGAGAGACTGTTAGAAACAGATTTTGCATACACTCTTACTCATTTTTAAAGAGCAGTGCTTAAGAAAATGTACGTATGTTTGGATGGGGGTGAAGTGGGCACATATCCTTTATTTATATTGCACTATTTCTTTGGCATGGGCTAGCCCTAATTATACTCTAGCAAAAGTTCAACAGTTCCCCTTCTCTCAGTCATATTCATGTGTGAATAATGGAAAATTGTTCACAGGCTTCAAATACTTCTTCACTTACAGTTGTTAATTAAGTAGGATAATTCATGGGACCATTGGCATTGACACCCTAAAACAGCATTAAGAATCCAATGACTATGTGAAACAGATCATCAGTCCAGGTTCGATGCATGAGACAAGGTGCTCAGGGCTGGTGCACCGGGGTGACCCTGAGGGATGGGAAGGGAAGGGAGGTGGGAGGGGGGTTCAGGATGGGGACACATGTATACCCGTGGCTGATTCAAGTCAGTGTATGGCAAAATCACTACAATATTGTAAAATAATTAGCCTCCAGTTAAAATAAACAAATTAAAAACAAAACAAAACAACAACAAAAGAATCCAATGACTCTCTAAGGATAAAATATAAATTAATGATACAATTTACCTAGTTTGTTAAAGTCTGGGAGATCTGGAAACTCAA
>NW_024080361.1:0-530 GCF_014754425.2 Oryx dammah
TCTCGAGTTACGACAGGGACCTCTGGGACCCTCCCTTGTGGCCTCAGTACAGGCCAGTCTCCATGCGAGTTGCGAGGGGCCTGTCGGGATTCCTCTGCAGTCGGTGCCGGGGCCTAAGACCTCGTGTGGAGTCTATGACGGAACCTGAGGTTTCCTCTCCAGTGCTGACATGGATCTTGGTGTCCCTCTGGGGGCTCCACAGGGGAGTCAGGCCTCGTCTCGAGTGGGGACATGCACGTACGCTTTCCTCACGAGCTAGAGCAACCGTGTCAGGCTTCCCAGCGCCTTGATACAGGGATCTGTGGCATTCTTTGGAGGCTTTCCCACGAGGCTTTGCGACAGGGCTGTCACACGTGCCACTGTGGTGTGAGTCGATCCTCGGCGTGCATGTCGAGGAAGTGCAGGGAAATCAGGTTCTTCTGGAGTGGACTGAGACATTCTGTGCACATTGAGAATGGTGGCACGACCCCTGGAGTTCCTCTTGCCTTTCCGGTGGAGAGCGCCGCCTCCGAGATGCGACAGCAAAGCCG
>NW_024080361.1:630-1005 GCF_014754425.2 Oryx dammah
TGTGCAGGGAAATCAGGTTCTTCTGGAGTGGACTGAGACATTCTGTGCACATTGGGAATGGTGGCACGACCCGTGGTTTTCCTCTCGCCTTTCCGGTGGAGAGCGCCGCCTCCGAGATGCGACAGCAAAGCCGAGAATCGTTTCCCAACGAAGCAGGGAAAGGAACCCTCATCTCGAGCTTTGAGGAGGAAACGGGGCTCCTCTTGATGTGGGCGGGACCCTCGGTGTTCCTCTCGAGTGGAGGCGGGTATGTCGGGGAACTTCTTGAGTTGCAGCAAGGGTGTGAAGGACCCTTTCGAAGTTCAAGAGGGAAGGAGTGATTTGCCTCGAGACGCCTCAGTGGAAAAGGGCGTCATCTCGCCTGGAGGGGAGAAC
>NW_024080362.1:0-275 GCF_014754425.2 Oryx dammah
GAGATGTGACAGGAAATCCGGGAATCCTTTCCCGACGAAGCAGGGAAAGGAACCCTCATCTCGAGGTATGAGGAGGAAACTGGGCTCCTCTTGATGTGGGCGGGACCCTCGGTGTTCCTCTCGAGTGGAGGCGGGTATGTCGGGGAACTTCTTGAGTTGCAGCAAGGGTGTAAAGGACCGTTACGAAGTTCAAGAGAGAAGGGGTGATTTCTCTGGAGACGCCTCAGTGGAAAAGGGCCTCATCTCGCCTCATGGGGAGAACCTCCTGGATTTTC
>NW_024080362.1:375-1005 GCF_014754425.2 Oryx dammah
TCCCTTGTGGCCTCAGGAAAGGCCAATCTCCATGCGATTTGCGAGTGGCCTGTCGGGATTCCTCTGCAGTCGGTGCCTGGGCCTAAGACCTCATGTGGAGCCTATGACGGAACCTGAGAATTCCCCTGCAGTGCTTACATGGATCTTGGGGTACTTCTGGAGGCGCCACCGGGGAGTCAGCCCTCGCCTCGAGTGGGGACATGCACGTGCGCTTTCCTCACAAGCTGAAGCAGTCGTGGCAGGCTTCCCGTCGCCTTGATACAGGGATCTGTGACATTCTTTGGAGTCTTTCCCACGAGGCTTTCCCACGAGGCTTTCCAGCATGGCTGTCACACGTTCCACGGTGGTGTGAGTCGATCCTCGGCGTGCATGTCGAGGAAGTGCAGCTAAATCAGGTTCTTCTGGTGTGGACTGAGACATTTTGTGCACATTGGGAATGGTGGCACGACCCCTGGAGTTCCTCTCGTCTTTCCTGTGGAGAGCGCCTCCTCCGAAATGTAACAGGAAAATTGGGAGCCATTTCCCGATGAAGCAGGGAAAGGAACCCTCATCTCGAGCTATGAGGAGGAAACGGAGCTCCTCTTGATGTGGGCGGGACCCTAGGTGTTCCTCTCGAGTGGAGGCGGGTAT
>NW_024080363.1:0-112 GCF_014754425.2 Oryx dammah
GCCCCCCCGCGCGCAGGAACCCAGGTGCTCGAGCTGCGCCAGGCGAGCAGGAAAGGGGTTGCGGGGTGCTCCCGCCGAGTGCTCAAGGGGATAGGCTGGCCCTGCACGTGTG
>NW_024080363.1:212-1005 GCF_014754425.2 Oryx dammah
TGTCGCCTGCGGCGTGGGGCCCCGCGCGCACAAGAAGAGAGAGCTGGCGCCCTGCAGCCTGGGTAGAAAAGGGGGTGGGGAGCTCTCGTCCCTCGTTCCAGGGTAGGGCTGGCTGGCATGCGCTTGCACAAGGTTCTGGGGCGGCGCTAGCACAAGGTTCTGGGGCCCCGCCCTGCGCACAGGAATGGGAGGGCTTGCGCCGCCTGTGCAGGAAGGGGAGTTTCTTGCCCCGCAAGCCGGGGTGCGGGGAAGGCAACCGTTCCCCGGCGCGCAGGAAGCTGGGTCTCCTGCACGCCGCAAGCACAGGATGTGGGGGCATGCGCCGCGGGGGGCGGGGTCCACCCCGTGCGCAAGAATGCAGGGCTCGTGCCCTGCAGCCTTCGCAGGAAGGCGTCTGCAGCGGCGCGTGCCGGTGGACCCTGTGCCAACATGAAAGTGGGGCTCGCTCGGCGCGCAGAGGAAAGGGGGCACGCGCCGCTCTCGCCAGGAGAAGCGCGGGTACCGCGCGCGCATGCGCGCGCACCTTGGGGTCGCTTGCAGCTCCGGGTCAGGGAGCGGGACTCGCTAGGGCTGCAGTGAGCTGTCCTGAGGCTGGCAGGGGCGGGGAGAGGCTTGCTTGGGATCTCCCGCCGCTTTGGGGAGTAGGGAGCTGCGGCCTAAGGCTGCGCAACCTGCTAGCGGTGACTTGGAGGGGCGCAGGGCCAAGTGGCTCATCTTTTCAAGCCACACAAGTTGCACATTCTATACATGATTCACTACCTAGACTACATCTAGGGAATACTTAAAAGGACAA
>NW_024080364.1:0-1005 GCF_014754425.2 Oryx dammah
GACATCTTATTCTCTCAGTTTTGGGGACTCGGACTCTGGGCACAACATTTGGGGGCTCGTCCGGGATCCCTTTAACTGGGAAGAATAGCACTCTCCCGGTAGAAGGGGTTTCCTCACTTGGAGGAAAGCTATCTGAACACCGGTGTTAAGTCTGGTTAGCCAGTGTAAGACCGAGGCCCAGCTTACGCGCTGGAAGGCAGCTGGCTCTGGTGAGAAGAGAGCTCTTGTCAGGCTTAATCAGGGGCAAATTAGTCGTCTTAGCCAGCGTAAGGCCGAGGCCCGGCATCGTGCTGGGAAGGCGGCTGGCTCTGTGAACGCCTTGTTGGTAAGATAACCTAGAGGGATAGGAGGGTTCAGGGGGCCCAGGAAGACCTAGTACTGCTCTCGGCCGAGGTTTGTCTCTCCTCTGTTTGTCGCATCTTTGTGTGTGCCGGTGTTGTCACTGCTCTCTGTGTGTTCGTTTTGTCTCCTGTGTTCTATCCTGTAATCATGGGGCAAGAGACTTCCACTCCGTTGTCCCTTATGACTGACCATTTTTCTGATTTTAAGTCTAGAGCACAGGATCTATCGGTGCTGGTGAAGAAGAACAAATTAATAACTTTTTTGCAGCACAGAATGGCCGACCTTCCATGTAGGCTGGCCCTCAGAAGGCACCTTTGACTTGGGAACTGTACACCAAGTCCGAGATATCGTCTTCCGACCGCGGATCGGACACCCTGACCAAGCCTCCCCTCCTTGGGTAAAACCTTTTTGCCTCAACAGGGATTTTCTACCCCTCAGGTGTTGGCGACACATGTAAGAAAAAAAACCCCAAGAATCTCAAGGAGCCTGAACCAACGGCGCCGCTATATACCCCATCTTACAAGGGAAATTGTTAGGAGAAGCACACTGATTGAAACCGCCCCACCCTGGCCAGGCACCATAGTAACTATTTGCATGAGTTGTTTTAAGCCTCCACCAACCGGACGAGTTCGGGAAAGGTTTAGAGGAGACACCGCCTGTACA
>NW_024080365.1:0-1004 GCF_014754425.2 Oryx dammah
GCCCCCTGGTGGTGAGAAGACGCCTCTGCCTGGGAAGCACCTGCCCCATGTCAGCCACCCACCCCGCTGGACGTGAGCTTCCCAGGAACAGAGGAACCTCTTCAGTGCTCCAGGAGGAACGGTGCCGAACCTCCCCACGTGGGAGAATCGGCCTTTGCTCACCGCGTCCCTGTTGCATCCCCTAGATTGGGAGTGTGAAGCAGGACACGTGTGTCCACGACCTTCAGGCACAGAGCAAAGAGATATACACCATCAAGTGGAGTCCCACCAGGTTGGCCACCAGGAACCCCAACTCCAGCCTCATGCTGGTGAGGTAAAGGACAGACAGCCTGCACCCCAGTCTCCATTCTCAAAAGCAGTCTTGGGTGGCTGAGATTGCTCCAGCCACACAGCTGGTAAAAGTCACTCATGTCCTGAAGAGACCAGGAGATGCTGTCAGTGTGGCTTGCAAACATGTTTATGCCCTCAGATGCTAAAGAGTCTGCCTACAAGGCAGGAGACTCAAGTTCGATCCTCGGATTGGGAAGTTCCCCTGGAGATGGGAAAAAACCACCCTACTCCGGTATTCTGGCCTGGAGAATTGCATGGACAGAGGAGCCTGGCGGGCTACAGCCTGTGGGGTCACAAGGAGTTGGACACGACTGAGCGACTCAGATTCAAAGCCACTTAGAAACTAACTAACTCAAAGTAAACAGAGAGACGGCTCACTGTGAAAGGGCCCCGAGATAGAGGTTATCACATGGTGGCTAAGTTGAAATAAGGATGCTTTAAACCATGACGCTGGAGGGAGGAATTGCCTCATCCACTCTCCCAGCATTTTGCTGTGATGAACGTTTTTACTATGACTGAAGAAAGGAAGCAATTTAGCTTGGACCTCAGGCTTGGTTGGGCTTCCCTGCTAGCTCAGTTGGTAAAGAATCTGCCTGCAACGCAGGAGACCCCAGTTCGATCCCTGGGTCAGGAAGATCCTCTAGAGAAGGGAGAGGCTACCAACTCCAGGATTC
>NW_024080366.1:0-1004 GCF_014754425.2 Oryx dammah
CTGCGTCGACTTGCACACCAAGGAACGAGTCACACCACAGTGGCACGTGTGACAGCCCTGTGGGAAACCCTCGTGGGAAAGCCTCCATGGAATGCCGCAGTTCCCTGTATCAAGGCGACGGGAAGCCTGCCGCTGATGCTCCAGCTCGTGAGGAATGCGGACGTGCATATCCCAAGTCGATACTAGGACAGACTCCCCTGTGGTTGCCTACGGAAATACCCCAAGATCCATGTCAGCAGTGGAGAGGAATCCTCAGGTTCCGGCATAGACTCCAGACGAGGACTTAAGCCATGGCACGGAATGCAGAGGATTCCAGACAGGCTGCTCGCAACTCGCATGGAGACTGGCCTTTCCTGAGGCCACAAGGGAGGGTCCCAGAGGTCAATGTCGTAACTCGAGAAGGTCCTGCCACAACTCGGGAAAATCCACGAGGTTCTCCCCTCCAGGTGAAATGAGGCCCGTTTCCGCTGAGGCGTCTCAAGGCAAATCAAACCTTCCCTCTTGATCGTCGAAAGGGTCCTTCACACCCTTGCTGCAACTCAAGAAGTTCCCCTACATACCCGCCTCCACTCAAGAGGAACCCAGAGGGTCCCGCCCACATCAAGAGGAGCCCCGTTTCCTCTTATAGCTCTAGATGAGGATTCCATTCCCTGCTTCGTCGGGAAAGGATTCCCGGCTTTCCTGGCACATCTCGGGGGAGGCGCTCTCCACAGGAAATTCGAGAGGAACTCCAGCGGTGGTACCACCATTCCCAATGTGCACAAAATGTCTCAGTCCACTGTAGAAGAACCTGATTTCCCTGCACGGCGTCGACTTCCACACCGAGGATCGACTCACACCACAGTGGCACGTGTGACAGCCCTGTGGGAAACCCTCGTGGGAAAGACTCCAAGGAATGCTGCAGATCCCTGTATCAAGGCGACGGGAAGCCTGCCAAGGCTGCTGCACCTCATGAGAAAAGCCGACCTTCATGTCCCCAATGGATACTAGGACAGACTCCCCTG
>NW_024080367.1:0-1004 GCF_014754425.2 Oryx dammah
GACCTTAGTCGGCAAAGTAGTATCTCTGCTTTTCAATATACTATCTATTTTTTTAATATATAAAACTTCACTCTAAGTTGAGAAGGTTGTAAAATTGTAATATAAAGCTATGCATGTGAAATGAAAAAAAAAAAAATACTATCTAGCTTGGTCATAACTTTTCTTCCAAGGAGTAAGCGTCTTTTAATTTCATGGCTGCAGTCACCATCTGAAGTGATTTTGGAGCCCCCAAAACTAAAGTCTGACACTGTTTCCCCATCTATTTCCCATGAAGTGATGGGACCAGATGCCATGATCTTTGTTTTCTGAATGTTGAGCTTTAACCCAACTTTTTCACTCTCCTCTTTCACTTTCATTAAGAGGCTTTTTAGTTCCTCTTCACTTTCTGCCATAAGGGTGGTGTCATCTGCATATCTGAGGAGACTGATATTTCTCCCAGCAATCTTGATTCCAGTTTGTGTTTCTTCCAGTCCAGCATTTCTCATGATGTACTCTGCATAGAAGTTAAATAAGCAGGGTGACAATATACAGCCTTGACGTACTCCTTTCCCTATTTGGAACCAGTCTGTTGTTCCATGTCCAGTTCTAACTGTTGCTTCCTGACCTGCATACAGATTTCTCAAGAGGCAGGTTAGGTGGTCTGGTATTCCCATCTCTTTCAGAATTTTCCTCAGTTTCTTGTGATCCACAGTCAAAGGCTTTGGCATAGTCAAGAAAGCAGAAATAGATGTTTTTCTGGAACTCTCTTGCTTTTTCCATGATCCAGCGGATGTTGGCAATTTGATCTCTGGTTCCTCTGCCTTTTCTCAATCCAGCTTGAACATCAGGGAGTTCACGGTTCACGTATTGCTGAAGCCTGGCTTGGAGAATTTTGAGCATTACTTTACTAGCATGTGAGATGAGTGCAATTGTGCGGTAGTTTGAGCATTCTTTGGCATCGCCTTTCTTTGGAATTGAAATGAAAACTGACCTTTTCCAGTCCTGGGGCCACTGCTGAGTTTTCC
>NW_024080368.1:0-1004 GCF_014754425.2 Oryx dammah
CTTTGGGGAGTAGGGAGCTGCGGCCTAAGGCTGCTCTACCGGCTAGCGGTGACCTGGAGGGCCGCGGGGACCAGTGGCTAATCTTTTCAAGCCACACAAGTTGCACATTCTATACATGATTAACTACCTAGACTACATCTAGGGAATACTTAAAAGGACAATGTGTGTTCACACAAAGCAAGCACCTGAAACAGTAGGTTGTTGGGGGCCGCAATAGGCATTACTGACAAAAGGGAGGCAAGACCGCTAACACCCCTCCCATTGTTCTGAAGGCATGGTCGCCAGGAAGGACTTAGGCTTTGTGATTCTGACCTGTTTTTTCCTTTCCTGGGCTGAGCTGACTCAAGAGAATGTTAAGGTGATTCTTGTTTCCGAGAGGAGCATGAGAAGGCATAAAGCCTTCTGCAGCTGTGCTCCAAGAATAATTCATAAGGTTAATCACTGACACTTGTTCAAGGACTTTTCTAAAAGAGTGTTCCAGGGTGAGCACAGAGGCCGCAGCTTGAGCCCATGGGAGGGATTCCTATCTGAAGGCCATTTATGAAGCAAGTGTTTATGGCAAAGGAGTTTGCTGAACTTAGGGTTTGCTGCTGCTGCTGCAGCTAAGTCACATGAGTCGTGTTGGACTCTGGTCGACCCCATAGACCGGCAGCCCAGCAGGCGGGATTCTCCCAGGAATTAAGGTTTAGGAATAATTAAAATAGGTAGAAGCTAAAGATTTAAGGCATGCGGCAATGTGAGCGTATTCTACTGTCTTCTAGAGATTAGGGACTTTAGAGATGTTTGCAGCAAGAAGCCCTTTCTCAGAAAGAGTGAGCTTAAGATCCTAGGGGCAATCAGAAGTTAGAAAGGTCAGAATTAAACTGAGGCATGTGGTACGCCGCCCAGACATGACCATGAGTGTCGTCAATAAAGCAGAAAGAGATGTTTTTTCTGGAACTCTCTTGCTTTTTCCCATGATCCAGCGGATGTTGGCCCATTGATCTCTGGTTCCTCTGCCTTTT
>NW_024080369.1:0-1004 GCF_014754425.2 Oryx dammah
TTTCCTGCCCGAGCGGACCATCCCTCCTCTCAGCACGCGGGGCCCCTTCCTGACCACATGAAGCTACCTGACCCCTGCTTCCTGGGCGCATGTCCCAAGCCCCCCTTTTGTGCACTCCAGCAGCCCCTGGGGTCGGGAGTCCTTCCCCTCACACAAAGAGCTCCCCAGTCGAAAGCCGTGTTCCCTCAACTGCCAAGAAGGGGGTCCACACTCTAGGGCTCCGCGGCCTGAATGTTGACCTTTAAGCCAACTTTTTCCCTCTCCTCTTTCAGTTTCATCCAGAGGCCTTTTAGTTCCTCTTCACCTTCTGCCATAAGGGTGGTGTCATCTGCATATCTGAGGTTATTGATGTTTCTCCCGGCAATCTTCATTCCAGCTTATATTTCTTCAAGTCCAGCGTTTCTAATGATGTACTCTGCATAGAAGTTAAATAAGTTGGGTCTCAATATACAGCCTTGATGTACTCCTTTTCCTATTTGAAACAAGGCTGTTGTTCCATGTCCACTTCTAACTGTTGCTTACTATCCTGCATACAGATTCCTCAAGAGGCAGGTCAGGTGGTCTGGTATTTCCATCTCTTTCAGAATTTTCCACAGTTTATTGTGATCCACACAGTCAAAGGCTTTGGCAGAGTCAATAAATCATCCAAAAATGTAAATTTTGTACCAGAAGTGCAGATCTGTAAACACTCTTGCAATAGCCTAGTTTAAAGAAAAAACAGAAAATCACAAGCACCAAACCAAGGGGTACAAATTTGACACAGACATCACGGATTCCTTGGATGATGGCGCTTCTGTCTTCTAGATGCATCTTCTGCCTCTGACAAGTCTTATGTTTCAGGTGAGTGTGTGCCCTTTGGGCTTTCTTATTCTCGGGATCCAGCGCCAGCCCCAGGGACACCAGCTCCGCAGTGCAGGCAGTCACTCGGAGTTCCGGGCCCAGCCTTGTCAGTATAAACACTGAAATGAGGCTCAGGAGTAATTCTTGGGGTTAAACAAGTGCAG
>NW_024080370.1:0-1004 GCF_014754425.2 Oryx dammah
CCTGTGATAGAAATGCTGGGCTCAGCAGATAAGGATTTTGACTACAATCAATGTATTTAGGGGAAAAGAGAGAAGAAGAAAATAAACAGGTAAAAAGATGAAAAAATAACAAATAATCATAAATAAATAAAAATATCTAAGGAACTATTGCCAACCTAAAATAAAATATCTAGGTTTAAAAAGTGAATGAATAAGTTAAAAGAATTTTATATAGAACTTAGAATATAGTGATTTAGAGGAGTCCGGTAACTGCAGCCATGAAATTAAAAGACGCTTACTCCTTAGAAGAAAAGTTATGACCAACCTAGATAGCATATTCAAAAGCAGAGACATTACTTTGCCAACTAAGGTCCGTCTAGTCAAGGCTATGGTTTTTCCTGTGGTCATGTATGGATGTGAGAGTTGGACTGTGAAGAAGGCTGAGGGCCAAAGAATGGATGCTTTTGAACTGTGGTATTGGAGAAGACTCTTGAGAGTCCCTTGGACTGCAAGGAGATCCATCCAGTCCATTCTGAAGGAGATCAGCCCTGGGATTTCTTTGGAAGGAATGACACTGAAGCTGAAACTCCAGTACTTTAGCCACCTCATGCAAAGAGTTGACCCATTGGAAAAGACTCTGATGCTGGGAAGGATTGGGGGCAGGAGGAGAAGGGGACGACAGAGGATGAGATGGCTGGATGGCATCACTGACTCGATGGACATGAATCTGAGTGAGCTTCAGGAGTTGGTGACGGACAGGGAGGCCTGGCGTGCTGTGATTCATGGGGTCACAAAGAGTCAGATTCAATTGAGCGACTGAACTGAACTGAACTGAAAGATGAGAGATGAGAAAGAGAATAAAGAGGAGGAGGAGAGGGAGAAGAGATACAGAGACAGAGAGACAGAACTGCAGAAGTAATATCTGAAGGTATAACAATAGAAAATATTTTAAAAAAATAAATGGAGGAATAAGAAAAACCCCACTCCTAGTAAAGCTGCTGAAAATCAAAAGGAAAAAGGAAAAT
>NW_024080373.1:0-178 GCF_014754425.2 Oryx dammah
TCCTCGGGGGAAGAGCAGGCAGCCCAGCTGCGAAATCTCAAGTGCGCCTCAAGAACGGCAGAGCTCCAGCTCTGCTCAGAGGCCCGATCTGCCAGAGCCCCTGGTGTGAGGCTGCTCTGCCCTGGGCGAGCCTTGCTAAGACTTGCCTCGCTGCTAGTGTTCCTGCACAGGAAGGAGC
>NW_024080373.1:278-1003 GCF_014754425.2 Oryx dammah
GCCCAGCTGCGTGCGTCTGCAACGCCTGGCTGGGAAATCCCAAGTGCGCCTCCAGAACTGCAGGGGTCCAGCTCTGCTCAGAAGCCCGATCTGGCAGAGTCCCTGGTGAGAGGCTGCTCTGCCCTGGGCGACACTTGCCCAGACTTGCCTCGCTGCTAGTGTTCCTGCCCAGGAAGGAGCATGCTGCCCCAGGCTGGGAGACGCCACTGGCGCCTTCCTGGCCTCAGCTCCTCTCCTGCCTTGCCTTTGCACCTAGGGCCCAGGCGCCCTTGGGGACGCTTTAGGGGCCGTTGTCTTTCACCCTGCCAAGGGATCCAGCATTTAGCGCTGTATCAAACGGAAGGGAAGCCCAACTGCAAGGCTTCTACCGCTGGGGCTTGGCCGGCCGGACTCAGTGCAGCACGGAGAGCACCAGGCACCCAGGGCCCAAGGGTGGTGGAGGCAGCCACACAACGCGGAAGTTGAGACCCTGCTCGCCTGACAGTGCTTGACAGACCGAGTTTCCCTACGGCTCTCCTCCCCAGCACAGACGCTTGCAAGTGGTTGGGGCCTGCCCCTGCGGTTCTGAGCTCCCACCCAAAACCCCAGCTCAGGGAAGCATCCCCGGAGCCAAGACCTCCGGTAGGCGCGTGGCGCCGCCTCATGGAAGCAGAGTGCACAGCACGATGGAAAGCGAGTCTCTTCGGAGGAAGAGCAGGCAGCCCAGCTGCGTGCGTCTGCAAGGC
>NW_024080374.1:0-511 GCF_014754425.2 Oryx dammah
TGCAAAGAGTCGGACATGAACTGAACTGAACTGAACTGAACTGAACTTGGCATGGGAACTAGGGGATGGGGATAGAAGTGTTTGTGTCACAAGTTTGCAGTTCTTGGACACCTAGTGGAGAAGAGGGCTCAGAGGAGCATGACTAAAGTTCAGCCAAGGAGCGTCTTTGTCAGGATCTGAGGGCAGGTGGCCCCTTCTCCGGGAGGGGCCGGAGAGCTGAGCCATCAGGTCGTGTGTTATGGCGCCGCAACAAAAGCCCTGGACACCGGAACTCAGGTGAGCCTCGCCGACTGTGTGACGCCACCCGCGTGACTCCATGGAGGGGCCAGCAGAGTCTCTGCACGTGCAACCCCCCGGACCTGTCCGTGTGCTGGTTCCCTGGGCTGGTTCCCTGGGCCTGTCCGTGTGCCGGTTCCCTGGGCCTGTCCGTGTGCCGGTTCCCTGGATCTGTCCGTGTGCCGGTTCCCTGGGCCGGGTCCCTGGGACTGTCCGTGTGCCGGTTCCTTGGTCC
>NW_024080374.1:611-1003 GCF_014754425.2 Oryx dammah
CATGTGCCGGTTCCCTGGGCCTGTCCATGGGCCGGTTCCCTGGGCCTGTCCGTGTGCCGGTTCCCTGGGCCGGTTCCCTGGGCCTGTCCATGTGCCGGTTCCCTGGGCCGGTTCCCTGGACCTGTCCGTGTGCTGGTTCCCTGGGCCGGTTCCCTGGACCTGTCCGTGTGCCGGTTCCATGGATCTGTCCATGTGCCGGTTCCCTGGGCCGGTTCCCTGGGCTGTCCATGTGCCGGTTCCCTGGGCCGGTTCCCTGGGCCTGTCCGTGTGCTGGTTCCCTGGGCTGGTTCCCTGGACCTGTCCGTGTGCCGGTTCCATGGATCTGTCCATGTGCCGGTTCCCTGGGCCGGTTCCATGGATCTGTCCATGTGCCGGTTCCCTGGGCCGGTTCC
>NW_024080375.1:0-1003 GCF_014754425.2 Oryx dammah
TGACATGGCACTGTCCTCTCCATTCTTCTGTCTTGCTGAAACCTCCCCATACCTCTCGCTTATGGGAGTAGATGTCAGGGAGGTTGTGAGTCAGCCTGTCTCTCAGCCTGACAGTCAGCCTGTCAGATGTGTCTGTCAAACACATCTGCACTTTTTAAATCCCAGCTGGGAAACATCTTTCTCCAACATTAGTTTCAATAATCCAGATTTCTCATGTAAGTGTATATATATATATATATATTTTTTTTTTTTTACACAGATGGATAGTTTTAAATGCATTAAGCCCATTTTCCTTTTTTTTTTTATTTTTTATTTTTTAAATTTATTTATTTATTTTTAATTTTTACTTTACAATTCTGTATTGGTTTTGGCATAGATTGACATGAATCCACCACAGGTGTACATGCGTTCCCAAACATGAACCCCCCTCCCACCCCCCTCCCCACAACATCTCTCTGGGTCATCCCCGCGCGTCAGCCCCAAGCGTGTCATATCCTGCATCAGACATAGACTGGCATTTCGATTCTTACATGTTATTATACATGTTTCAATGCCATTCTCTCAAATCATCACACCCTCTCCCTCTCCCTCTGAGTCCAAAAGTCCGCTATACACATCTGTGTCTTTTTTGCTGTCCTGCATACAGGGTCATCATTGCCATCTTCCTAAATTCCATATATATGTGTTAGTATACTGTATTGGTGTTTTTCTTTCTGGCTCACTTCACTCTGTATAATCGGCTCCAGTTTCATCCATCTCATCAGAACTGATTCAAATGTATTCTTTTTAATGGCTGAGTAATACTCCATTGTGTATATGTACCACAGCTTTCTTATCCATTCATCTACTGATGGACATCTAGGTTGTTTCCATGTCCTGGCTATTATAAACAGTGCTGCGATGAACATTGGGGTACATGTGTTTCTTTCAATTCTGGTTTCCTCTGTGTGTATGCCCAACAGTGGGATTGCTGGGTCATAAGGCATTTCTATTTGCAATTTTT
>NW_024080376.1:0-1003 GCF_014754425.2 Oryx dammah
GCAGGACCCATCCTAGGTCAGTGCAGAGATGATGTAGTGGGCTCAAGCAAGTTTGTCAGGGCATGACTGAAGGCAGGGTCCAAGCTTCGTGAGTTCCTGGAGTGAGATATGGGCTCAAGTTGTTGGTCAGGGCATGGAACCAGTTCAGGACCCAGCAGAATTCAGTGCAGGGACCGCAAAATGGGCCCAGGAGTGATTGTCTGGGGCATAAATAAGGGCAGGACCCAGTCTGGATAAGTAGAGGGACTGAAATGTGGCCTCCAGCATATTTGTCGAGGGCTTGTGCCAGTACAGGAACAACTGGGTTCAGTACAGGGACCATATGTGTCCTCACACGTTTCTCTTGGGTCCTAACAAGCGCTGGACCAGCCTGGGTCAGCGAAGTACCTAAATGTGGGATCAGGAGTCATTTTCATGGTTTTGAACAAGCTCAGAATCGAGCTTGGTTCCATTCAGAAACACAGATGTGCATTAAGGAGTGTTGTAGGTGTCATGCACAAGGGCAGGACCCAGCCTGATTCACTGCACAGACCTAGAGGTGGGCCCAGGAGTATTCATCGGAAGCTTGAACAACAGATGTGTGCTGGGGAGTGTTTGTTGGAGGCTTTATCCACTGCCAGATTCATCCTGGTTCACTGCAGGGACCTAGTGTCCTAGGGCTCAGGAGTGTTTTTTGGGTTGTTGTTCAAAGGTAGGACCCAGCCTTCTTGAGTGCACTGAGTGGGATATTGGATCGTTAGTGTTTCCTGGAGGAATGAACTATGGTGGTACACTCCATAGTTCCAAGGCATGGAGCTACTTGTTGGCTCAGGATTGCTTGCCGGTGGCTCGAATAAGGCCGGGAACTAGAGTAAGTGTCAGATACAGGCTCAGGTATATTGGTCAGGGCCTTGAATACGTGCAGGACCCAGCCTGGTTCATGGCAGGGACTTGAGATGCGGGCTCTGGAGTGTTTCTCAGAGGCTTAAACAAAGACAGCACCCAGCATGGTTCAGAGCCAGAA
>NW_024080377.1:0-1003 GCF_014754425.2 Oryx dammah
GCGCCAAGAGCCTCCCGGAATTCTTGGCTCCCGGATTGCTTCCCTGAGCTCGGGCTGTGGGCGGGTGCTTAGAACCGCAGGGGCAGTCCCCAACTCCTTGCTCGCCTCTGTGCTGCGGAGGAGAGCCCTAGGGAAACTCGGGGTGTCAAGCACTGGCAGGAGAGCAGGGTCTCAGCTTCCGCGTTGTGGGGCTGCCTCCCCCACCCAGGGACCCTGTGAGCAGCTGTTCTCCGTGCTGCGCTGAGTCCTGGCGTCCAAGCCCCAGCGGGAGAAGCCTTGCAGTTGGGCTTCCCTCCCGTCTGACACAGTACTAAGTGCTGGAGTCCTTGGCACGGTGAAAGCCACCGGCCCCTAACGCCTCCCCGTGGGCTCCTGGCCCCTAGGTTCAAAGGCAAGGCAGGAGTGGAACTGAGTCCAGGAAGGCGCCAGTGGCGTCTCCCAGCCGGGGAAGCATGCTCTTTCCTGGGTAGCAACACAAGCAGTGACACAAGCCTGGGCAAATCTCGCCCAGGGGAGAGCAGCTTCACACCAGGGATTCTGCCCAACCAGGCTATGAGCAGACCTGGAGCTCTGCCGTTAAGGAGGCCCAATTGGGATTTCCAGCCAGGCCTTGCAGACGCACGCAGCTGGGCAGCCTTCTCTTCCCCCGAGCAGGCTTGCTTTCCAGCGTGCCCTACACTCGGCTTCCATGCGGAGACCGCACGTGCCTCCCGGAGGTCTTGGCTCCAGGGCTGCTTCCCTGAGCTGGGGCTGTAGGCCCGGCTCAGAACCGCAGGACCAGTCCCCAAACACAAGCACGCGGCTGTGCTGGTGAGGAGAGACCTAAGGAAACTCGTTCTGTCAAGCACTGGCAGGCGAGCAGGGTCTCAGACTACTCGTTGTGGGGCTGCCTCCCCAACCCAGGGGCCCTGGGAGCCTGGTGCTCTCCGTGCTGCCCTGAGTCCGGGCGGCCAAGCCCCAGCGGGAGAAGCCTTGCAGTTGGGCTTCCCTCCCGTCTGACACA
>NW_024080378.1:0-1003 GCF_014754425.2 Oryx dammah
CCAACTGCCTCACTTCCCTGGTCCCAAACTTCCGTGGAGCCCCCACACCTTCTCGAATAAGTCCAAACCCCTGAGCCTAGCCTTCTCTCCCATCTGACCTCCTGCACACCCCATCCCCTGCACCTCTCCTCTCAGAACCTCAGCTCTGTCAGCTGCATCTGCTGTCACCCCAGCCAGGCCGAGCATCTTCTCGTCCACAGTTCTTCTCGCCATTTCTCCCTCATCCCTGGTCGCAGCCTGCTTTATTTTCTGAGTCTTGATAGGATCTTCCCTCTGCCTTTGAAGAAAAACACAAGTGGAAATGCTTTTCCCCAGTGTGGACCATCGGCTCCACTCCCTGGGCAGCTGACTCTCTTTGGGGGCTCAGAGAAGGCAGGGCTTCCACTTCCGGTCCCCAGGGGTTGGCATGTGGGCCTAGGAGGACCAGAGGCATGTTCCATGCAGCGGGGCAGGGCTGGGAGTCCCTCTGCCCCTCCTCCTGCATCTTCCTCACCCAGCCCTACTGCTGTTCTGCCAGAAAACCAGCAGTATTTTGAGAAACACCGGTGGCCCCCCGTCTGGTACCTGAAGGAGGAAGACCACCCCCAGCGGGCCTGGAAGGAGCGCGAGGAGGAGGACTATCTGCACCTGAAGCGGCAGCCCAAGCGGCGCCGGCTGCTCTGGAATAGTCCGTCCTCGGCGTCCTCTTCGGCCACCTCCTCGGCGTCCCCATCCTCCTCCTCGCCTGTGGTCTGAGAGGCTGCCGCCCTCTTCTGACCCTGCTGCCGTTGTCCTCACTTGTCTTTGCCCCTCTGCTCCTCTGCATCGCCCCCTCCACCTCCCAGGGACAGAGGACTTGCATAACCAGGACCCTTTGGGTGGAGCTGCTCTCACCAGCCAACATAGCTCAGCACAGAGAGGAGGGAGCCTGGCCTCGTGGACCAGAGCAGTGGCCCTGTGCAGAGGTCCTGATTCCACGGCCGGCCGGGAGACAACTCCTGGGAGGTGGGCATCGGGGAGAGAG
>NW_024080379.1:0-1003 GCF_014754425.2 Oryx dammah
CAGAGAGATGGCTCACCCCTTGTGCCCTCTGAGGACACAGGGAGACCGCCGTCCACCAGCCACCTGCTCTGTCTTGATCATGGAGCTCCCAGCCTCCAAAACTGAGACGTAAGGGTCTGTTGTTAGTAAGCCATCTATTACAATACCACATGTAAAATAGATAGCCAGTGGGGATTTGCTGAGTGACTCAAGGAACTCAAACAGGGGCTCTGCGACCAGCTACAAGGGTGGGATGGGGAAGGAGATGGGACGAAGTTTTGGGAAGGAGGGGACATGAGTGGTATCATCTGCAATCTGAGGTTATTGATATTTCTCCCAGCAATCCTGATCCAGCTTGTGTTTCATCCAGCCTGCATTTCGCATGATGAACTCTGCACAGAAGTTAAATAAGCAGGGTGACAATATACAGCCTTGACTTACTACTTTCCCAGTTGGAACCAATCTGCTTTTCCATGTCAAGTTCTAACTGTTGCTTCTTGACCTGCATACAGGTTTTGCAAGAGGCAGGTCAGGTGGTCTGGTATTCGCTTCTCTTTCAGAATTTTCCACAGTTGTGATCCACACAGTCAAAGGCGTTAGCATAGTCAATGAAGCAGAAGTAGATGTTTTCTGGAAATGTCTTGCTTTTTCTATGGTCCAACAGATGCTAGCAATTTGATCTCTGGTTCCTTTGCCTTTTTGAAATCTAGGTTGTACATCTGGAATGTTTCAGTTCATTTATTGTTGAAGGCTAGCTCAGAGGATTTTGAGCATTACTTTGCTAGCAATCAACACTCTGCATTGATAACTAAGTTTCTTCTTTTCAGAAAACTAACCTATTATGCAAACTACATCTGTACCTGTTGCCGTCTAACTCTGCAGGAGCCACACTCTGCATCTATTATTCTTTAACTTATTCTAGCCACGTCCTGATACTTAACTTTATGGCATCATAAACCTCCCCTTGTAGTTTGTTTCCTCTCTTTGCTCTATTTTAACCTCATGTTGATGCTTAACTTTATGG
>NW_024080380.1:0-1003 GCF_014754425.2 Oryx dammah
TGATACGATTAATAAACCAATACAATATTTAAATTAAAATGGTAAAACATACTCGAAAATTAAAATAAGAACAAAGATATAACATATAGCAGCTGATGCTGCTATTGCTGCGAAGTCACTTCAGTCGTGTCCAACTCTGTGCGACCCCATAGACGGCAGCCCACCAGGCTCCCCCGTCCCTGGAATTCTCAAGGCAAGAACACTGGAGTGGGTTGCCATTTCCGTCTCCAATGCATAAAAGCAAAAAGTGAAAGTGAATTTGCTCAGTCGTGTCTGACTCTTAGCTACCCATGGACTGCAGCCTACCAGGCTCCTCCGTCCATGGGATTTTCCAGGCAAGAGTACTAGAGTAGGTTGCCATTGCCTTCTCTGACAAATAGCAGGCAAGTACACTTAAACCCAACTATGTCAATAATTACATTAAATGTGAATAATTTTACCCCAAATAAAAAACAAGATAATCAGACCAGATAAAATAATATACTATCGACAAACTTTTAAGTGTTTAAATATAAACACAGAAACATACTAAAGAAGTAAAAATTATATACTGTGCAAACACAAATCAGAGAAAACTGTATATAATATCTAAGTTAATATCATACAAAGTCAGACTAAAAGACAAAGAATTCATCCAGAGAAAAAGAAACATTTTATGATAATAAAATACAAGATAAATTATATAGTATTGAAACTGGTGGGTTAAAAATAAAGTGATGCTTAGAGGAAAATTTAGAACCTTGATGCTTCCTTGATGATTACATTAGAATAAAAATAAAAACAGAAGGAAATGATGCAAGACTCCACCTCAAGAATCTACAAAAGCAACCACAATCATAACTGAAAAAAAGAGGAATGAAAACTGAGCAAAGAAATCAATTAAGAAGAAAGCAAATACACCATCAAGAAAATCAATACAGTCCATTAGTGATTCTCTTTAAAAGAACATTAACATTGATAATCTTCTAGCAAACCAATTAAGAAAAAAGAGGGAACACATTAG
>NW_024080381.1:0-1003 GCF_014754425.2 Oryx dammah
TTGCTTTTGTTATTATAATCATGCATAATGGGCTTCCTCAGAGAATCAGCCCCTCTGCCTGACTGCTCAAGTGCTTTTTGTTCATGACCTGTCCACCTGTGGATGGTAGGAAAGAAGAAATTGATACATCCCCTGCCTGAGGCTTGCCATTCCAGGAGACGTTTACAAGATTAATTTTGCCTTTTTAATTTGTTTCCTCATCTTCCCCTTCCCTGTTCTGCAAAAGAACCTGGCATCCAGACCCAGACAAGATGACTATTTTGGGACATTAGTCTGCCATCTTCTTGGTCAGCCAGCTTTTGGAATAAAGTCCTTGCCCCAACACCTGGACTCTCAGATTAATTAACCTGTCATGCTAATTAGCCTGTCAAAGGGAGCTCAGCCTCAGTACCTAAGACAATTAACAGCAGGAGCTGAGCTCTGCTAGAGTAAAAAGTGACCACTTCTGAGGTCAAGAGGTCAAGGAAAACTGCACAGGCACAGAAAGACTCCTTGGATCAAAAAGGAGGTGGCACCACCTCATAGCAGATGATGCCCAGCAGCCCACACAGCTCTGTGCTGGAATCATCCTGGTGAAGAGATGTACAGGCATCGCTCAGGAGTGCCCTGTTTTCCTGTGGGAAAAGGAGAGAGGTATGCGGCCAAAGAGAAACACAAACCCAGAAGAACTGCCCCACAAAGATGATTTAACCACCTCTGCAATGCACTCCTCATCTTCCTCCTCATTAAGGAGGATGCCCTTTGTCTCCTGCATTGGCAGGCAGATTCTTTACCACTGCACCACCTGGGAAGCCTATTATTGGGGACTGATGAATAAAGGAGGCCTTTTTTTGTTTCACACTATATTGTCTTTGGAAAGGTCACCCATATACATCTTTAAGTGCCAGCAGTAATTAGCTGCACCAGTCCCAAATGCTTTAGTCAAAGAGTTGAAGTCCTTTAAGGAAAGAAGCCTCTTAGGATACTAGCAAAATAGTCTGGAGATAATGCAGTTAGAAATAAG
>NW_024080382.1:0-1003 GCF_014754425.2 Oryx dammah
TAAAACACTGATGAAAGAAATCAAAGAGGACACGAATAGATGGAGAAATATACCATGCTCATGGATCGGAAGAATCAATATTGTGAAAATGAGTATACTACCCAAAGCAGTTTACAAATTCAATGCAATCCCTATCAAGATATCGGCGATATTTTTCACAGAACTAGAACAAATAATTTCAAGATTTGTATGGAAATATAAAAAAACACGAATAGCCAAAGCAATCCTGAGAAAGAAGAATGGAACTGGAGGAATCAACTTGCCTGACTTCAGGCTCTACTACAAAGCCACAGTCATCAAGACAGTATGGTATTGGCACAAAGACAGAAATATAGATCAAAGGAACAAAATAGAAAGCCCAGAGATAAATCCACACACATATGGACACCTTATCTTTGACAAAGGAGGCAAGAATATACAATGGAGTAAAGACAATCTCTTTAACAAGTGGTGCTGGGAAAACTGGTCAACCACTTGTAAAAGAATGAAACTAGATCACTTTCTAACACTGCACACAAAGATAAACTCAAAATGGATTAAAGATCTAAATGTAAGACCAGAAACTATAAAACTCCTAGAGGAGAACATAGGCAAAACACTCTCCGATATAAACCACAGCAGGATCCTCTATGATCCACCTCCCAGAATTCTGGAAATAAAAGCAAAAATAAACCAATGGGACCTAATTAAAATTAAAAGCTTCTGCACAACAAAGGAAAATATAAGCAAAGTGTAAAGACAGCCTTCCGAATGGGAGAAAATAATAGCAAATGAAGCAACTGACAAACAACTCATCTCAAAAATATACAAGCAACTCCTGCAGCTCAATTCCAGAAAAATAAACGACTCAATCAAAAAATGGGCCAAAGAACTAAATAGACATTTCTCCAAAGAAGACATACAGCTGGCTAACTAACACATGAAAAGATGCTCAACATCACTCATTATTAGAGAAATGCAAATCAAAACCACAATGAGGTACCACTTCACACCAGTCAGAATG
>NW_024080383.1:0-1003 GCF_014754425.2 Oryx dammah
CATTCTGACTGGTGTGAAGTGGTACCTCATTGTGGTTTTGATTTGCATTTCTCTAATAATGAGTGATGTTGAGCATCTTTTCATGTGTTAGTTAGCCAGCTGTATGTCTTCTTTGGAGAAATGTCTATTTAGTTCTTTGGCCCATTTTTTGATTGAGTCGTTTATTTTTCTGGAATTGAGCTGCAGGAGTTGCTTGTATATTTTTGAGATGAGTTGTTTGTCAGTTGCTTCATTTGCTATTATTTTCTCCCATTCGGAAGGCTGTCTTTACACTTTGCTTATATTTTCCTTTGTTGTGCAGAAGCTTTTAATTTTAATTAGGTCCCATTGGTTTATTTTTGCTTTTATTTCCAGAATTCTGGGAGGTGGATCATAGAGGATCCTGCTGTGGTTTATATCGGAGAGTGTTTTGCCTATGTTCTCCTCTAGGAGTTTTATAGTTTCTGGTCTTACATTTAGATCTTTAATCCATTTTGAGTTTATCTTTGTGTGCAGTGTTAGAAAGTGATCTAGTTTCATTCTTTTACAAGTGGTTGACCAGTTTTCCCAGCACCACTTGTTAAAGAGATTGTCTTTACTCCATTGTATATTCTTGCCTCCTTTGTCAAAGATAAGGTGTCCATATGTGTGTGGATTTATCTCTGGGCTTTCTATTTTGTTCCTTTGATCTATATTTCTGTCTTTGTGCCAATACCATACTGTCTTGATGACTGTGGCTTTGTAGTAGAGCCTGAAGTCAGGCAAGTTGATTCCTCCAGTTCCATTCTTCTTTCTCAGGATTGCTTTGGCTATTCGTGTTTTTTTATATTTCCATACAAATCTTGAAATTATTTGTTCTAGTTCTGTGAAAAATATCGCCGATATCTTGATAGGGATTGCATTGAATTTGTAAACTGCTTTGGGTAGTATACTCATTTTCACAATATTGATTCTTCCGATCCATGAGCATGGTATATTTCTCCATCTATTCGTGTCCTCTTTGATTTCTTTCATCAGTGTTTTA
>NW_024080384.1:0-1003 GCF_014754425.2 Oryx dammah
CCTTCCCTCGTGAACTTCGAAAGGGAGTATCACACCCTTGTTGCAACTCAAGAAGTTCCCCTACATACCGGCCTCCACTCGAGAGGAACACTGAGGATCCCACCCACGTCAAGAGGAGCCCCTTTTCCTCCTCATAGCTCTAGATGAGGGTTCCATTCCCTGCTTCGTCGGAAAGGATTCCCGGCTTTCCTGTCACATCTAGGACGAGGCGCTCTGCACAGGACATTCGAGAGGAACTCCAGCGGTGGTACCACCATTCCCAATGTGCACAAAATGTCTCAGCCCACGGCCGAAGAACCTGATTTCCTTGCACTGCGTCGACTTGCACACCGAATATCAACTCACACCACAGTGGCACGTGTGACAGCCCTGTGGGAAACCCTCGTGGGAAAGCCTCCATGTAATCCCGCAGATCCCTGTATCAAGGCGACGGGAAGCCTGCCGCGGCTGCTCCAGCTCGTGAGGAATGCGGCCGTGCATGTCCCCACTCGAGACTAGGACAGACTCCCCTGTGGTTTCCTCCGGAATTACCCCAATAGCCATGTCACCAGTGGAGAGGAATCCTCAGGTTCCCTCATAGACTCCAGACGAAGACTTAGTCCATGGCACGGAATGCAGAGGAATCCCGACAAGCGCCAAGAAAGTAGCATGGAGACTGGCCTTTCCTGAGGCCACAAGGGAGGTTCCCAGAGGTCAACATCGTAACTCGAGAAGGTCCCGCCACAACTCAAGAAAATCCACGAGATTCTCCCCTCCAGTTAGTTGACGCCCTTTTCCGCTGAGGCATCTCGAGGCAAATCAAACCTTCCGTCTTGATCTTCGAAAGGGAGTATCACACCCTTGTTGCAACTCAAATAATTCCCCTACCTACCCGCATCCACTCGGAGGAACCCCGGGTTTCCGCCCACATCAAGAGGAGCCCCGTTTCCTACTCATAGCTCGAGATGAGGGTTCCGTTCCCTGATTCGTCGGGAAAGGATTCCCGGCCTGCCTGGCACATGTC
>NW_024080386.1:0-1002 GCF_014754425.2 Oryx dammah
GCGGTGATGGGATTATTGGCGATGCGAGGATGGACAGCGCTGTGCCCAAAGTGAAACTAGAGGGTGAGCAAGAGACTACTGGTGCCGGCTGATATGGGCCATTGCTGACCTAGTGAAACACGGTATCCGGGAGGAGACAACCAGCTGTGCCGTTGATGGGGGGTTGCGGGGAGCGCGGCGAACACGCTGGAATCCCGCGTTGGCTTAAAGAGGATAAGCTGTGGAAGGATGGGAGGGGGTCGTGCACCAGGTGAAACGCGGGGGAGTGGGCGTTGCGCACACGGAGCGCGGTGGCTCAGAGACTATTCGCTGGGGGACCTGCAGGGGCGTGGCTCACACGGTCGAATCCCGCGGTGGCTAGGAGGCGCTTTGCTGTGGGATGATGGGAGAGCGTTAGGCACAAACGGGAACACGGTGGCCGCGATGAGACTATTGTCTTTACCACGATTGGGGGGCGGAGTGGGGGCCGGGATGGAGGGTCGAATCCCGCGGTGGAGCCGAGACCGTGTGCTGTGGGACTATGGGAGGGAGTTCGGAACAAAATGAAACACAGTGGCCGCAGTGACAGTATCGGCTACGGGGCGGTACCCGGCGGTGGCGATGAGCCCATTTGCTATGGGACAGTGTCAAGAGTTGAGGTCAAATTTAAACCCAGCGATGGGGATGAGACCTTGGGTGATCTGAGTACCGGGCAGCTTTGAGGAAAAGTGAAACACCGCGGTGGAGATGGGATTCTTGGCGATGGGAAAGCAGGACAGCGATGTGGCGCACAAAGGGGAGACCAGCGGCGGCCTGAGCCTATAGGCGATGGGACCCCGGGCGGACGTTGGGCATAAAGGGGGAAGTGGTAGTGGCTCTGAGAAGAGTGGACGGCGTTGGGGACAAAGTTAAAGCCAAAATCGGCGATGAGACATTTGTCTACGGGGACTATGCGAGGGCGTTGCTCATGTAGGGCAGCCTGGCGCTGGCCAGGAGACTATTCCCTATGGCACGATGGGAAGG
>NW_024080387.1:0-1002 GCF_014754425.2 Oryx dammah
CAGTTTCCTTCATTGTACAAAAGCTTTTAAGTTTAATTAGGTCCTATATGTTTATTTTATTTTATTTTCTTTCCATTACTCTGGGAGGTGGGTCATAGAGGATCCTGCTATGATTTATGTCAGAGAGTGTTTTGCCTATGTTTTCCTTTAGGAGTTTTATAGTTTCTGGTCTTACATTTAGATCTTTAATCCATTTTGAGCTGATTTTTGTGTATGGTGTTAGAAAGTGTTCTAGTTTCATTCTTTTACAGGTGGTTGACCAGTTTTCCCAGAATCACTTGTTTTCTGTGTTTCTGTTGTGTCTGTGTGTTAGTTATCATTTTAAACATGATACATGTATGATACATGATATCATATGTATCAATATTTTCCATAAATTTTGTCTCTTGAATTTCCATGATTGACCTTAAACTTTCCATTTTATTTTTCTAAAGAACCTTAGGAAAGGACTGGCAAGTAAAACTTATTACTCATAAATGAATTTTACATGACTAATTTCTTGACACCTAACAATTCCCACTCTCTTAATCCATAGGTTTCCCTGTCTTGCCCTTCCCCTAGATGTCTGTCTTATATCTCCAAATTTGTTATAGACTTATTCAGAGGATGTTCTTTCCATTTAGTTTCTCCTCCTAGAAGCTATTTCAATTTCCACTTCTCCCATTCCACATCATTTCTTTCCTACAGTTGTCAGCTTTTTCTGTTTTCCAGAGACTTGTTATAGGCCTACTGAAAACTTGATGAGATAAAGGACATTAAATTTAAAGCACAGGGTTCCATCCTATTTATCTTCTGGGCACATCCTTAGTCAGAAACTTCATCATTTTTTATTTTAAAAGGCATGCATTTAGGTCAATGAGACTTTCCCAAATCTGCACAGATGAAAGAAGACATCTAACAGGCTGAGTGAAGTTTGCTATATTTATTGTCCTTTCAAAGCCTGTGTAAATTCTGTTTTCTTTTCTTGGTCCATAAACTTGACACATTCTTTTATGGTACCCA
>NW_024080388.1:0-1002 GCF_014754425.2 Oryx dammah
TGGGAGACACTAGGCCAGACTTGCCTCGCTGCTAGTGTTCCAGCCCAGGAGGGAGCATGCTGCCCCAGACTGGGAGACGCCGCTGGCGCCTTCCTGGCCTCAGTTCCTCTAGTGCCTTGCCTTTGAACCTAGGGCCCAGGCGCCCTTGGGCAGGGTTTATGGGCCGGTGGCTTTCACCCTGCCAAGGGCTCCAGCACTTAGCTCTGTGTCAGAAGGTAGGGAAGCCCAACTGCAAGGCTTCTCCCGCTGGTGCTTGGCCGCCCGGTCTCAGTGCAGCACAGAGAGAACCGGCATGCTCCCAGGGTCCCTGCGTGGGGGAGGCAGCCCCACACACGTTGCTGAGTCCCTACTCGCCTGAGAGCACTTCACAGACTGAGTTTATCTAGGGCTCTCCTCCCCAGCAAAGACACGTGCAAGTGATTTGGGCCTGCGCCTGCGGTTCTGAGCTCCCGCCCACAGCCCCAGCTCAGGAAAGCAGCCCCCGAGCCAAGACTTCCGGGAGGCGCGTGGCACCCCCATGTGGAAGACGTGTGCACAGCACGCTGGGAAGCGAGCCTCTTCAGGGGATAAGCAGGCAGCCCAGCTGCGTGCCTCTACAAGGCTTGGCTGGTAGATTGCGCCTTCCTGGCCTCAGCTCCTCTCCTGCCTTGTCTTTGCAACTAGGGCGCAGGCGCCCTTGTGGAGGGTTTAGCCGCCGGTGGCTTTCTTCCTGCCAAGGGCTCCAGCACTTAGCGCTGTGTCAGACGGGAGGGAAGCCCAACTGCAAGGCTTCTCCCGCTGGTGCTTGGCCGCCCGGACTCTGAGCAGCACGGAGAGCACCGGGCTGCTCCCAGGGCGCCTGCGTGGGGGAGGCAGCCCGACAACGCAGAGGCTGAGTCCCTGCCTGCCTTCCAGCACTTGACAGACCGAGTTTCGCTAGGGCTCTCCTCCCCAGCAGACGCATGCAAGTGATTTTGCTTGCCCCTCGCTTCTGAGCTCCAGCCCACAGCCCGAGCTCAGGAA
>NW_024080389.1:0-1002 GCF_014754425.2 Oryx dammah
GAGTGGTGTGTGAGAGTAGTGTGTGAGAGTGGTGTGTGAGAGCGGTGGTCGTAGTGTGAATTGTGGTGGTCGTAGTGTGAATAGTGGTGGTCGTAGCGTGAGATCGGTGGTGATAGCTCGGGTGCTGAGGTATCTAACAGTGAAACAGCAGTTGCCCCTGAGTGGGGGGGCTGCCCCCATCCTCGAGGATGGGTCGCAGAAGGGCCCGCCTATGGGCACTTTTCCAGTGCTGCATCCCCAAGGCAAAGGCCAAGACAAGGAAGAACTTGGCCTCGGCCCAAGTCCTGGAAGCAGAGTGCCCTGAGGTGAGAGCAGCCGGAGGCTGGGCCTGTCGGATTGGCCTTCACCCGGCGAAGCGTTGGGGTTGTGTTTCATTTTCTTAGCAGTGTTGTGGGCCCTGCCGGCCAGGGTGTTTTGGCCTTCTGGGCAGGATCGACCCCAGCAGGTTGACCTTGTAAGTGGTTGTGCAGGGGCTGCGTGGACGACGGGCGGGGGCCGCACAAGAAGGGAAACACTGGCTGGACGAGTCACTGGGGCACGTGGATTGAGCTATAGAGTCAGTCCTTGAAGCAGAAAGGCTAAGCCCCTTCACATCTCCCATCTTACAAAGCACAGAACAGTGTGTCCAGTATCTTGATGACGGGTATCTACTGCTTATGTGTATAACATACACCCTCATAGCTTCACATGTCTACTACATGCCCCTTAAGAAATATTGGGCAGTGTTCTAGGTGCTGAATACTCAGTATGTAGTAGGGGATATGTAGCCCAGGATTTTTTTATTTGTGTAAAGAAAACTAGAAGAATGAAAGACTCCATGTGGTTCAGTTTGACCAAGTTCACCACGTGGACGGCACCACGTGCATGGAAATTGTGATAAAATACATAAAACGTGAATTTAACATTTTCTCCAGTTTCTTGAATGAATGGGTGACTTCAGTGGAGTCAGGCTAAGAGATGGCCTTGGGGTGCCATCAGCCTTTTTCCCAGAGGAACACTCCA
>NW_024080390.1:0-288 GCF_014754425.2 Oryx dammah
CTCCAGCCCGTGAGAAAAGCGGACATGCATGTCCCCACTCGAGACGAGGACTGACTCCCCTGTGGGGCCCCCAGAAAAACCCGAAGATCCATGTCAGCACTGGAGAGGAATCCTCAGGTTCCGTTATAGACTCCACACGAGGTCTTAGGCCCCGGCACCGGCTGAAGAGGAATCCCGACAGGCAACTCGCAACTCGCATGGAGACTGGCCTGTCCTGAGGCCACAAGGGAGGGTCCCAGAGGTCCCCGTCGTAACTTGAGAAGGTCCCGCCGCAACTCGAGAAAATCC
>NW_024080390.1:388-1002 GCF_014754425.2 Oryx dammah
AAGGTCCCAGACGTCCCCGTCGTAACTCGAGAAGGTCCCGCCGCAACTCGAGAAAATCCAGGAATTTCTCCCCTCCAGGCGAGATGAGTCACTTTTCCGCGAAGGCGTCTAGAGGCAAATCACCCCTTCCCTCTTGAACTTCGAAAGGGTGCTTCACACAGTTGCTGCAACTCAAGAAGTTCCCCGACATACCCGCCTCCACTCCAGAGGAACACCGAAGGTCCCGCCCACACCAAGAGGAGCCCCGTTTCCTCCTCAAAGCTCGAGATGAGGGTTCCTTTCCCTGCTTCCTCGGGAAAGGATTCCCGGCTTTGCTGTCGCATCTCGGAGGCGGCGCTCTCCCTAGGAAAGTCGAGACGAACTCCAGGAGATCGTGCCACCATTCCCATTGTGCACAAAATGTCTCAGTCCACTCCAGAAGAACCTGATTTCCCTGCCCTTCCTCGACATGCCCGCCGAGGATCGACTCACACCACAGTGGCAAGTGTGACAGCCCTGTCCGAAAGCCTCGTGGGAAAGCCTGCAAAGAATGCTATAGATCCCTGTATCAAGGAGCCGGGAAGCCGGCACGGCTACTCCAGCTCGTGAGGAAAGCGGACGTGCATGTCTCCACT
>NW_024080391.1:0-1002 GCF_014754425.2 Oryx dammah
ATTAATTTGTTAGAATAGCCTCTGGATAAGCTAGCAATAAATGAACTGACTATGTTTTCAAAGCAGAGTCTACTGTCTGGGCCACCAGGGAAGCCCCATATATATACACAGACATACATTTATATATACACATATATGAACACATGTTCCTGAGGCTTAACCACTGCACCACCAGGGAATTCTATAGTTGCTACTTTCTTTTTTTTAGTTCTATTTTTTTCACTTTTTTTAAAATTAAACTTTATTTTGTATCAGTCCTGGGTGTTCTTTGGAAGGAATGATGCTAAAGCTGAAACTCCAGTACTTTGGCCACCTCATGAGAAGAGTTGACTCACTGGAAAGACTCTGACGCTGGGAGGGATTGGGGGCAGGAGGAGAAGGGGACGACAGAGGATGAGATGGCTGGATGGCATCACTGACTGGGTGGACGTGAATCTGAGTGAACTCCGGGAGCTGGTGATGGACAGGGAGGCCTGGCGTGCTGCGATTCATGGAGTCGAAAGAGTCGGACACGAATGAACGACTGAACTGAACTGAACTGACTGATAGCCAGTTAACAATGTTGTGATAGTTTCAGGTGGACAGCAAAGGGTCGTTGCTATTTTCAATGAGTAATGGAAAAGACTAAAACAGGAACATAGGTTAAAAGAAAAAAGAGACATTGTTTCTAGGAAATTCTTTGTGTTTGCTCGAGTCATCTAAAGTTGCTTATCTCAGTCATTTCAAGCAGGTTTATAATGAGCTATTGACCAACATTCCTAAAAAGCCCCTCAAAAAGCATGTCTTGCTATCAATGACGCACTCATTAAACATTCACTGAGCACCTACCATATACCAGGTTGTGTGTTAGATGCTGGGGATTCAGAGATGTGGAGTCAATGCCTGCTTTGAAGCATGGTGTAAGTGGGAGAAGGTCAACAGGCAAGAGTTCAAAGGTCTGTCAAGAGGATTCTTGGAAGACCTCTCAGAAGGGCCAGGAGCATGCCAGTTTGCAGCTGGGGT
>NW_024080392.1:0-1002 GCF_014754425.2 Oryx dammah
CTGCAGCCGCCGCTAGCAAGTGGGGGCAGGGCAGGGAAGCGCGGGAGACGCGGGCTGCCGTGCTCGGTAGGAAGCGGGCAGAAACGCCCCACGCGTAACCAGAGCGATTGAACTTGGGCGAGCAAACCAGGCTGGGACATAGCTACCACGCGAAAAGCTGGAACATAAGACCCCGCCAGGACCGCTCACAGAACAAAGGACTGAACGGAAATAGCCGGCTGCAGACCATCCCCCGCCAGGGACAGGCAGCCAGAGCTGTAAGGGCTGGAAAGGGGCAATCGCAGCCCCGGAGAGACTACCTAAAAAGCGGCAGGCAGGCTTCTTAGCTGAGACTTCAGGGGATGCAGGACAGTCACCATCCGCCTCACAAGGAGCGCCAGCAGTACACCCAGAAAACTGAGCAGTAGAAACAGAGAAGGGGACAAGTCCCGGCGACCGCGCTTGCCAAGCTCCCGAGCTGCTCGGACCCGGGAGGGGCGCAGAGCGCACTCCCAAACAAGTTTGTGCCTCTGAGGGTTACCTGGGCGCCAAAACCGAGCGGCTTGGACCGGGGAGGTGCGCAAAGCCTGGGGCCGGCCTCAGATGGTTCCTGGCTGAGCTCCGTGGAGCTGGAGCGGTTTGTGCATCGTGGGGGGAGACAAGTCCAGCGGGGTTGAGACGCTGTGTGCCCACGACAGTGCTATTTGTTTGCAGCATGGCCCCCTCCCCACAGCGCGACTGAACTAGTGAGCCTAAAAAAAAAAAAGTGTCCACCACCGCCCCCATGTGTCAGGACGGAATTCAGACCCTGAAGAGACCAGCAAACAGAAGTTAAACAGAGGGAAACGCCTTGGAAGTGACCAACACGGCCCACAACATCAGAGAAGGGCCAGATATATCTTCACAATTTTTACAATCATTTCTTCTTTTTTTTTTTTTGCTTTTTTTTTTCTTTTTTTTCTCAAACTTTTTTTTAAACTGTTAAGTCTTCTATTTCTCTACTTTATATTTCTATAACTATTA
>NW_024080393.1:0-1002 GCF_014754425.2 Oryx dammah
GTGCATGTCCCCACTCGAGAAGAGGACTGACTCCCCTGTAGAGCCCCCAGAAGGACCCCAAGATCCATGTCAGCACTGGAGAGGAAACCTCAGGTTCCGTCATAGACTCCACACGAGGTCTTAGGCCCCGGCACCGACTTCAGAGGAATCCTGACCGGCCCCTCGCAACTCGCATGGAGACTGGCATGTCCTGAGGCCACAAGGGAGGGTCCCAGAGGTCCCCGAAGTAACTCGAGAAGGTCCCGCCACAACTCGAGAAAATCCAGGAGGTTGTCCCCTCCAGGCGAGATGAGGCCCTTTTCCGCGGAGGCGTCTCGAGGCAAATCACCCCTTCCTTCTTGAACTTCGAAAGGGTCCTTCACAACCCTGCTGCAACTCAAGAAGTTCCCCGACATACCCGCCTCCACTCGAGAGGAACACCGAGCGTCCCGCCCACATCAAGAGGAGCCCTGTTTCCTCCTCAAACCTCGAGATGAGGGTTCCTTTCCCTGCTTGGTAGGGAAAGGATCCCGGTTTTGCTGTCGCATCTCAGAGGCGGCGCTCTCCAAAGGAAAGTCGAGAGGAACTCCAGGGGTCGGGCCACCATTCCCAATGTGCACAAAATATCTCAGTCCACTCCAGAAGAACCTGATTTCCCTGCACTTCCTCGACATGCACGCCGAGGATCGACTCACACCACAGTGGCACGTGTGACAGCCCTTTCGCAAAGCCTCGTGGGAAAGCCTCCAAGAATGCCACAGATCCCTGTATCAAGGCGCCTGGAAGCCTGCCACGGCTGCTCCAGCTCGTGAGGAAAGCGGACGTGCATGTCCCCGCTCGAGACGAGGACTGACTCCCCTGTGGAGCCCCCAGAAGGACCCCAAGATCCATGTCAGCACTGGAGAGGAATCCTCAGGTTCCGTCATAGACTCCACACTAGGTCTTAGGCACCGGCACCTACTGCAGAGGAATCCCAACGGGCCCGTCGCAACTCGCATGGAGACTGGCCTGTCCTGAGGCCAC
>NW_024080394.1:0-1002 GCF_014754425.2 Oryx dammah
ACGGAATGCAGAGGATTCCCGACAGGCTGCTCGCAACTCGCATGGAGGCTGGCCTTTCCTGAGGCCACAAGGGAGGGTCCCAGAGGTCAATGTCGTAACTCGAGAAGGTCCCGCCACAACTCGGGAAAATCCACGACGTTCTCCTCTCCAGGTGAAATGCAGCCCGTTTCCGCGGAGGCGTCTCGAGGCAAATCACACCTTCCCTCTTGATCTTCGTAAGGGTCCTTCACACCCTTGCTGCCACTCAAGAAGTTCCCCTACATACCCGCCTCCACTCGAGAGGAACCCCGAGGGTCCCGCCCACATCAAGAGGAGCCCCGTTTCCTCTTATAGCTCTAGATGAGGGTTCCATTCCCTGCTTCATCAGGAAAGGATTTCCGGCTTTCCTGGCGTATCTCGGAGGAGGCGCTCTCCACAGGAAATTCGAGAGGAACTCCAGCGATGGTACCACCATTCCCAATGTGCAAAAAATGTCTCAGTTCACTGTAGAAGAACCTGATTTCCCTGCACGGCGTCGACTTTCACACCGAGGATCGACTCACACCACAGTGGCACATGTGACAGCCCTGTGGGAAACCCTCGTGGGAAAGCATCCATGGAATGCCGCAGATCCCTGTATCAAGGCGACGGGAAGCCTGCCGCGGCTGTTCCAGCTCGTGAGGAATGCGGACCTGCATGTCCCCACTCGAGACTAGGACAGATTCCCCTGTGGTTGCCTCTGGAAGTACCCAAAGATCCATGTCTGCAGTGGAGAGGAATCCTTAGTTTCGGTCATAGACTCCAGACGAGGACTTAGGCCATGGCACAGAATACAGAGTATTCCCAACAGGCCGCTCGCAACTTGCATGGAGAATGGCCTCTCCTTAGGCCACAAAGGAGGGTCCCAGAGGTCAATGTCGTAACTTGAGAAGGTCCTGCCACAACTCGTGAAAATCCACGAGGTTCTCCCCTCCAGGTGAAATGAGGCCCGTTTCCGCTGAGGCGTCTCGAGGCAAATCACAC
>NW_024080395.1:0-1002 GCF_014754425.2 Oryx dammah
CTGGGATTCTCCAGGCAAGAACACTGGAGTGGGTTGCCATTTCCTTCTCCAATGCAGGAAAGTGAAAACGTTCAGTCCTATCTGACTCTTAGCGACCCCATGGACCGCAGCCTACCAGGCTCCTCCATCCTTGGGATTTTCCAGGCAAGAGTACTGGAGTGGGGTGCCATTGCCTTCTCCTTAGGGACTTTCTTTCCTTCCATAGACTGCCACTACTATTAGAAAAAGCATATCCTTGGACCTCTAAAGTCTTAAGTTCAAATCTCAGCTTTTCTTCTCACTGTGTAACTTTGAATGAGCTTCTCAATTTTTTGGACAGTATGTTTCATCATCTGCAAACAATGAATGAAAACATTAGTTACAGGACATTAGCGGGGATTCAGTGAAACCTTTATGAAATGGCTACTACAATGGGCATCTGGTACACCCTGGCTACTTTGTTCTTTAAATGTTTATTTATTCATTGTGGCACACAGACTCTCTAGTTGTGGGCTTAGTTGCTCCAGGGCATGTGGGCTCTTAGTTCCCTGATCAGGGATCAAACCCAGATTGTCAGGCAAATTCTTAACTATTGGACCACCAGAGAAGTTCCTCTATTGGCTACTTTATTTTTTTTTAAACTTTTTACTTTGTATTGGGGTGTGGCCTATTTACAAAAAATGTTGTGATGGTTGAACTGTTCACAGGTGAACAGTGAAAGGACTCAGCCATATGTATACATGTGTCCATTCTCCCCCAAACTCCCACTCCATTCTCTCTCATGCCTACTTTAGATGTTGATTTTCTCTCCCCCGATTGCTTCTAAACATATTCCAGTTTCAGAAGCCATTACAGTATCATCAGCTGAGAGGCTTACAGCCTGAGAAAACACTTGCTGTTGCTGCTGCTAAGTCGCTTCAGTCGTGTCCGACTCTGTGCGACCCCATAGGGGGCAGCCCACCAGGCTCCCCTGTCCCTGGGATTCTCCAGGCAAGAACACTGGAGTGGGTTGCCATTTCCTTC
>NW_024080396.1:0-1002 GCF_014754425.2 Oryx dammah
AGCCCTCTTGTAAGTCATGAGATCTAGCCAAGGATTTTTCAATTTCTTTTACATTTTCAAAGGACCGGTAGTAGTTTGATTAATATTTTGGTTAATATTTTTTCTTATTTTTGTCTTCTTTATGTCATTTAATCCTGCAAAATCTTTATTGTATTCTTTCAATGGTAGCTTAGGCTTAGTCTATTTTTCTTTTTCTAGTCCCTTAAGATATAGAGTTAGGTTGTTCATTTGGGCTTTTCTTGCTTCTTTTTTTTAATTTAAATTTATTTATTTTACTTGGAGGCTAATTACTTTACAATATTGTATTGGTTTTGCCATACATCAACGTGAATCCGCCATGGGTGTACACGTGTTCCCCATCCTGAACCCCCCTTCCACCTCCCTCCCCGTACCAATCCTCTGGGTCATCCCAGTGCACCAGCCCCAAGCATCCAGTATCCTGCATTGAACCTGGACTGGCAATTCGTTTCTTATATTTTCTTGCTTCTTAATGTCGGCATTTATTGCTATTCTTTCTCATTTTAGGTTCTAAACAAATGAGTAATAATGATGTAATGCATAACATGATGACTATAGCTAGCTAACAGTGATGTATGATATACAGGAACGTTGTTAAGACAGCAAATCTTAAGAGTTTGCATCACAAGGAAAAACTGTTATTCTTTTTCATTATTTTTTATTGTACCTATAGGAGCAGATGAATGCTAGCTTAACCCATTGTCGTAATCATTTCATAATACACAGAAATCAAAATTGCTTTTAACTTATACAGTGATGAATAGCAATTATTTCTCACTAAACATGGAAAAAGAAAAAAGTATTTAAAAAGTGTAAACCATAATCATGTGAGCTGACATTCCCTGAACCCTCTATCTGTATGAGACAAAAATGAAAAGGTAGCCTGGATACACCTACCAGCTGGAAAATATGGTCTCCTTTTTGGGGGAACATTGAGGAGTGGCCCCCACTTAGCAGGAGACAGCTCCTGAAGAGTGTGGTGGG
>NW_024080397.1:0-1002 GCF_014754425.2 Oryx dammah
AGACTGAAGGCAAAAGGAGAAGGGGTCAACAGAGGATTAGATGGTTGGATAGCATCATTGACTCAATGGACATGAGTTTGAGCAAACTCCAGGAGATAGTGAAGGACAGGGAACACAAAGAGTCAGACGTGAACCACTTAGCGAGTGAACAGCAGCAGTGCACTTAGCACAGTGCCTGGCCTGCGGTGCATGCATTAGGATGACCTAGAATTAAGGATCATTATTGTTTTAGAAAACCCGTTGTGCAGACGTGATGATGAAAGGCAGCTGACATTCAGTCTTCAAGTGGAAGACCATGGAGAGGAGTGGATGCCGGGAGCCAGCGTGAGGAATCCCACCCATGATGGGCAAGGCGAGTCAGGTCTCGAGGGGTCCTCTGTCTGAGCACCTACCCCGAAACCAAAATCTGTCTGTTTACTGTCTGCTATACTATATTCTTCTGACACTCTCTGGAAAAAGTTAACTCAGGGCTTCAGTCTTCTGCATTTGAAAGGAGTGTTTCAGTTCAAACCCCCTCTGATAACTCTCTAACTTGCCTAACAGGTTCCCCCGGACTTTTACAACTTGTGAATTGCTTACAGCCCGCCAACCCTGAGAGGCACAAAGCTTAAAGCATCTTAAAGATACAGAGCCTTTTCTAAGAGCTAAAAATTATATTGGTGATGGGATTTCACTGTTGACTCAATGATTGCTGCCAGGCCTCCATATTCTTTATCTTTTATGCACCTGGGAGGATATTAATCAATGTAATCGGGATATAGGAAAAGGTATATAGTACTTTTGATGTTAGCAACACTAGACTTTTGAGTTAATTACTTTTCTTTTGTTATATATCACGGTACTCCTTTTACTTGCTATAAATTGCTGTATCTTTGCTATGTAAGAATGTAACTTTATTTAGTGGTTTCTGAGAGAGGCCCCAGACTTTGTGAAGAACAACACAAATAAGTCTTCTGGTTAACAAACCCTTATCAGAAAAGGGCCGTAAAATGTTAATTGGCC
>NW_024080398.1:0-1001 GCF_014754425.2 Oryx dammah
CTTGTTGCATCAACTCCGTTGTTATTTTTGCCTTCTGGGGTTCATTACGCAATCTCTGAGGATATAAAAAAACTCAAGTCACTTGTTGGTTTTGAGTATGTAGATGGCTTTGCTTTGGGCTGTTTCGCTTTAAGGAAGATTCAGAAACTGCCTCAGAGACAGGAAACTAAGAACCCACACTGTGGGACTTGCTCACGTGTCAGCAGAGGGGGGCCTCTAAGGCTTGTTCAGCAGCTGCAGCCAATGTGTTGTCCCTTTCAACCGTTTTCTCAACCTTGGGTTAGCCGGACTCACTGCACCCCTGATAGTGATTCTAAGAATTAAAGTCCAGCTCAGAGAACGGCCTGGGATCTGAAGTAAATGCAGGCCTGATGCAGACGGGCACGTTCTGAAAGGGCCAGTCTGAGTGTCCAGCAGCAGCGGGTCCTGGCAGCAAACAGGGAAAACAAGGCCTGGGCTGCTCCTGCCTGTTCCTGGGCCATCGACCCTCTGATGGGAGCATTCTGAGCGTGACAGGGGAGCACAGTGTGGGATCTTCTGGTTGGGTATGTTCTGGAGGAGGTAGCAGAGCTAGGCAGAGAGGCCTTCAGCCAAGTACCTAGTTCCAGCTGCATCCTGATGTGAGCTTGAAAAAAATTGCACGAGTCAATCCAAAGCCTGTAACGAGATGTCCAGGGTGTGAGAAAGGGCAAGAGAGAAGAGTGCCACCCAGGGCACTTAGATCTCTCTGCATGCTGTCCCTCTCCACACCAGGCGGGAGGCCTGAGGAGGGGCTCCAGGCCCACCAGCTGTTGGCTGTGAGCACAGGGCAACCCCAACCTGGGCACAGTCAGCCTCAGGTGCTGAGAGAGGGCGAGAGCGAGGCCGCAGCTGAAGGTGGGAAGACACGCTCTTCCCTCAAGCTGGAGACAGACTTTCCATCATGGTCCTGAAGCTTCACAGGAGCTCTCTAGTTTGCTGAGCAAAATGTGCCCAGTTTAGGTTGGCCTATTTGTAAATTC
>NW_024080399.1:0-1001 GCF_014754425.2 Oryx dammah
CAGTTTCCTTCATTGTACAAAAGCTTTTAAGTTTAATTAGGTCCTATTTGTTTATTTTATTTTATTTTCTTTCCATTACTCTGGGAGGTGGGTCATAGAGGATCCTGCTATGATTTATGTCAGAGAGTGTTTTGCCTATGTTTTCCTTTAGGAGTTTTATAGTTTCTGATCTTACATTTAGATCATTAATCCATTTTGAGCTGATTTTTATGTGTGGTGTTAGAAAGTGTTCTAGTTTCATTCTTTTACAGGTGGTTGACCAGTTTCCCCAGAATCACTTGTTTTCTGTGTTTCTGTTGTGTCTGTGTGTTAGTTATCATTTTAAACATGATACATGTATGATACATGATATCATATGTATCAATATTTTCCATAAATTTTGTCTCTTGAATTTCCATGATTGACCTTAAACTTTCCATTTAATTTTTCTAAAGAACCTCAGGAAAGGACTGGCAAGTAAAACTTATTACTCATAAATGAATTTTACATGACTAATTTCTTGACACCTAACAATTCCCACTCTCTTAATCCGTAGGTTTCCCTGTCTTGCCCTTTCCCTAGATGTCTGTCTTATATCTCCAAATTTGTTATAGACTTATTCAGAGGATGTTCTTTCCACTTAGTTTCTCGTCCTAGAAGTGATTTCAATTTCCACTTCTCCCATTCCACATCATTTCTTTCCTACACTTGTCAGCTTTTTCTGTTTTCCAGAGACTTGTTACAGGCCTCCTGAAAACTTGATGAGATAAAGGACATTACATTGAAAGCACAGGGTTCCATCCTACTTATCTTCTGGGCACATCCCTAGTCAGAAACTTCATCATTTTTTATTTTAAAAGGCATACATTTAGGTCAATGAGACTTTCCCAAATCTGCACAGATGAAAGAAGACATCTAACAGGCTGAGTGAAGTTTGCTTATTTATTGTCCTTTCAAAGCCTGTGTAAATTCTGCTTTCTTTTCTTGGTCCATAAACTTGACACATTCTTTTATGGTACCCA
>NW_024080400.1:0-575 GCF_014754425.2 Oryx dammah
GCCACCATTCCCAATGTGCACAAAATGTCTCAGTCCACTCCAGAAAACCTGATTTCTCTGCACTTCCTCAACATGCACGCCGAGGAACGACTCACACCACAGTGGCACGTGTGACAGCCCTGTCGCAAAGCCTCGTGGGAAAGCCTCCAACGAATGCCACATATCCCTGTATCAAGTCGCCGGGAAGAATGCCACGGATGCTCCAGCACGTGAGGAAAGCCCACGTGCATGTCCCCACTCGAGACGAGGCCTGACTGCCCTGTGGAGCCCCCAGAAGGACCCCAAGTTTATGTCAGCACTGGAGAGGAATTCTCAGGTTCCGTCATAGACTCCACACTAGGGCTTAGACTCCGGCACTGACTGCAGAGGACTCCCGACAGGCCCCTCGCAACTCGCATGGAGACTGGCCTGTCCTGAGGCCACAAGGGAGGGTCCCAGAGGCTCCCGTCTTAACTCGAGATGGTCCCGCCGCAACTCGAGAAAATCCAGGAGGTTCTCCCCTCCAGGCGAGATGAGGCCCTTTTCCGCTGAGGCGTCTCAAGGCCAATCACCCCTTCCCTCTTGAACTTTGAAAG
>NW_024080400.1:675-1001 GCF_014754425.2 Oryx dammah
TCCCTGTATCAAGTCGCCGGGAAGAATGCCACGGATGCTCCAGCACGTGAGGAAAGCGCACGTGCATGTCCCGACTCGAGACGAGGCCTGACTGCCCTGTGGATCCCGCAGAAGGACCCCAAGTTTATGTCAGCACTGGAGAGGAATCCTCAGGTTCCGTCATAGACTCCACACTAGGTCTTAGGCTCCGGCACTGACTGCAGAGGACTCCCGACAGGCCCCTCGCAACTCGCATGGAGACTGGCCTGTCCTGAGGCCACAAGGGAGGGTCCCAGAGGCTCCCGTCGTAACTCGAGATGGTCCCGCCGCAACTCGAGAAAATCCAG
>NW_024080401.1:0-1001 GCF_014754425.2 Oryx dammah
AAAACTATTTGGATAGAGTTCAGTCTCAGGTATATTCATCTTTATACTTATTGAGTCCTAAATATAATATAATCTTTAATTATTTTTGTAAGCAAGAAGGGGCCTAGAAAGACCAAAGGTGCTGACAGCAGACAGAAGTCATAATGAGGCTATGTGTGTGCTCCTTCAAGGTTCCTATAAAACCACGAGCCAACTTGACTGGCCTCACACCCAGCCCTTGTTCCCCAGTAGCACCTGAACCTTTCCTATTTGGGGACTTGAAGGTCAATAGTAATTCACTGTCCTCTGACGCTCCAGTGTTGGCTGAGATTGGTAGGAAGAGTCAACAGGTGGAGGACGAGAGGGCCTCCTATTTAAAGCTTGACTGAAGGATGAAGCTCAGCTTGGGCCCACACCCTTGTGACCCTTGACCTAGATGAGGCGCCCCTCCCAGGACTCCCCCTGCAGCCCAGGGAGGCCAGGGTGGGCCTTGCAGAGGCCCTGCAAGGACAGCTCTGAACACTCAGCAGGAGCCCGGGGGCTGCAGTGCACAAGCCTGGATCCTTCTCCCACCCAGTGAGGGGAGTGAGGGGATCCTGACCTGCAGACAGCAGGAGCCTGTCCCCCCTCCACTGTCTTGTCGGGAGACCTGGGACAGGAGGTTGCCCCTTCTTTCTCCTTATCCAGCCAGCTGTCCCTGATGGGTCCCCTACGTCATCCCTGTGTCTGTACACAGATGCCCTGATGGGAAGTTCGTGGCCATGGCCTGTACCCCCTAGAGCAATGTCAAGTGTGTGGACCAAGAATCAGGTACCCTGGATCCATGAGCCAGAGACTGTCCATCACTCCCTCTCCCTCCACGAGCAGTTCACACACACGCACGCACACACACACACTCTCACACACACACACACACACACACTTTTACAAATGAGCATTATACATGGTGCAAACAAACAAAAAATCAGATATCAAGATCAAACGTTAAGGAACTATCCTCAGGTTTGAAAAGACATTGATCT
>NW_024080402.1:0-1001 GCF_014754425.2 Oryx dammah
GGGCGATTGTCGGGATTCCTCTGCATTCCGTGCCATCGCCTAAGTCCTCATCTGGAGTCTACGACGGAACCTGAGGATTCCTCTCCAATGCTGACATGCATATTGGGGTACTTCCGGAGGCACCACAGGGGAGTCTGTCCTAGTCTCGAGTGGGGATATGCAAGTCCGCATTCCTCACGAGCTGGAGCAGCCGAGGCAGGCTTCCCGTCGTCTTGATACAGGGATCTGCGGCATTCCATGGAGGCTTTCCCACGAGGGTTTCCACAGGGCTGTCACACGTGCCACTGTGGTGTGAGTCGATCCTCGGTGTGCAAGTCGACGCAGTGCAGGGAAATCAGGTTCTTCTGCAGTGGACTGAGACATTTTGTGCACACTTTGAATGGTGTACTACCGCTGGAGTTCCTCTCGAATTTCCTGTGGAGAGCACCTCCTCCGAGATGCGCCAGGAAAGACTGGAATCCTTTCCCGACGATGCAGGGAAAGGAACCCTCATATAGAGCTATGAGGAGGAAACGGGGCTCCTCTTGATGTGGGCGGGACCCTCGGGGTTCCTCTCGAGTGGAGGCGGGTATGTAGGGGAACTTCTTGAGTTGCAGCAAGGGTGTGAAGGACCCTTTCAAAGATCAAGAGGTAAGGTGTGATTTGCCTTGAGATGCCTCAGCGGAAACGGGCCACATTTCACCTGGAGGGGAGAACCTCGTGGATTTTCTCGAGTTGTGGCGGGACCATCTCGAGTTACGACGTTGACCTCTGGGACCCACCCTTTTGGCCTCAGGAAAGACCAGACTCCATGCGAGTTGCGAGCGGCCTGTCGGGAATCCTCTGCAGCAGGTACCGGGGCCTAAGTCCTCGTGTGGAGTCTATGACGAAACCTGAGGATTACTCTCCAGTGCTGACATGGATCTTGGGGTACTTCTGGAGGCACCACAGGGGAGTCTGTCCTAGTCTCGAGGGGGGGACATGAAGGTCCGCTTTCCTCATGAGCTGGAGCAGCCATGTCA
>NW_024080403.1:0-1001 GCF_014754425.2 Oryx dammah
AGGAACTCCAGGGGTCGTGCCACCATTCCAAATGTGCACAAAATGTCGCAGTCCACTCCAGAAGAACCTGATTTCCCTGCACTTCCTCGACATGCACGCCGAGGATCGACTCACACCACAGTGGCACGTGTGAGAGCCCTGTCGCAAAGCCTCGTGGGAAAGCCTCCTAAGAATGCCAAAGATCCCTGTATCAAGGCGCCGGGAAGGCTGCCACGGCTGCTCCAGCTCGAGAGGAAAGCGGACGTGCATGTTCCCACTCGAGACGAGGACTGACTCCCCTGTGGAGCCACCAGAAGGACCCCAAGATCCATGTCAGCACTGGAGAGGAATCCTCAGGTTCCGTCATAGAATCCACACGAGGTCTTAGGTCCAGGCACCGACTGCAGAGGAAACCCGACAGGCCCCTCGCAACTCGCATGGAGACTGGCCTGTCGTGAGGCCACAAGGGAGGGTCCCAGAGGTCCCCGTCGTAACTCGAGAAGGTCCCGCCGCAACTCGAGAAAAACCAGGAGGTTCTCCCCTCCAGGCGAGATGAGGCCCTTTTCCGCTGAGGCGTCTCGAGGCAAATCACCCCTTCCCTCTTGAACTTCGAAAGGGTCCTTCAAACCCTTGCTGCAACTCAAGAAGTTCCCCGACATACCTGGCTCCACTCGAGTGGAACACCGAGGGTCCCGCCCACATCAAGAGGAGCCCCGTTTCCGCCTCAAAGCTCGAGATGAGGGTTCCTTTCCCTGCTTCATCGGGAAACGATTCCCGGCTTTGCTGTCGCATCTCGGAGGTGGCGCTCTCCACAGGAAAGTCGAGAGGAACTCCAGGGGTCGTGCCACCCTTCCCAATGTGCACAAAATGTCTCAGTCCACTCCAGAAGAACCTGATTTCACTGCACTTCCTCGACATGCACGCTGAGAATCGACTCACACCACAGTGGCACGTGTAACAGCCCTGTCGCAAAGCCTCGTGGGAAAGCCTCCAAAAATGCCTCATTTCCCTGTATCAAGGCG
>NW_024080404.1:0-1001 GCF_014754425.2 Oryx dammah
ACTCAGCCCCACTGGTTGTTCAGGAAATTGAAAATAAAACAATGCAACAAATATAAAAGCTAGCATGAGAGACATAGCTGAAGAAAGTATCAATGAAGAGAAACATAAAATCAAGAAGGTAGCCTACACACATGTAGTGAGGAAACAGAACGCATGTCTGCTCTCCAGAAAATATGGAAAACCTGCCCTCTGTTTCTCATGCTTGCCTTCCCCTTCATGTGCCTCCTCTGAGTGATGTAGCTGTGAAGGCATCAGTGTAGACAGAGCAACCAGACAGTAGTCAGCAGGACTGCTGCACAGCGTGTCAGAACAAGAGCAAAGGTGAGCTGGGCGTCCGTGCAGGACAAGAGGGGAGGCGACACTGACAGTGAGATCCCAAGCAGGCTGAGGGAGGCACGCCTGTTGAGGAGCGGCTTGGTATGGACTGCCAGAACCTGAGCAAAGTAAGGTCTTCTTTGTGAGAGGGACTTGATGGTCAGAGTGTCAGACCAAAGCAGGGTGAGGAGGAACGGCCTACGTTTGAGAATGGCCTATACTAGAGAATACATGTACATGTACATATCTCATATATCTCTAAATGGGAGATAGCTGTATTTAGGTGAAAATTTCAAATGGCAGAATAACGTGAATATGATATTACTGCTGTAAAAGACTGATGTCTAACAGAATATCATTAGCCCTAAGCACTTGTGCATATGAGCGTAATCACTTGTTCTTAATGCACATCAGTTTGTTAATGTGTTATCTTGGGAGACAGAAATGAAAATGTTATGGGATAAGATCATTAATTTTTCAATACAATTTTACATTGTTTTATTGGTTCAGAAGAGGGTATGTTACTTTCTTAATACAAAAAAAGAGAAATGAAGAAAATCTGTAAATATGTCCACTGGGGACATTTTAGAATGCTTAGTTTCCAAAGTGTGTTCCAGGGAATTGTATTTGATGGTAAATTTAAAGAATTCTCCTTCCAAATAAGTTTGTGAATGTGAATCTGGGGT
>NW_024080405.1:0-1001 GCF_014754425.2 Oryx dammah
ACCCCAGATTCACATTCACAAACTTATTTGGAAGGAGAATTCTTTAAATTTACCATCAAATACAATTCCCTGGAACACACTTTGGAAACTAAGCATTCTAAAATGTCCCCAGTGGACATATTTACAGATTTTCTTCATTTCTCTTTTTTTGTATTAAGAAAGTAACATACCCCCTTCTGAACCAATAAAACAATGTAAAATTGTATTGAAAAATTAATGATCTTATCCCATAACATTTTCATTTCTGTCTCCCAAGATAACACATTAACAAACTGATGTGCATTAAGAACAAGTGATTACGCTCATATGCACAAGTGCTTAGGGCTAATGATATTCTGTTAGACATCAGTCTTTTACAGCAGTAATATCATATTCACGTTATTCTGCCATTTGAAATTTTCACCTAAATACAGCTATCTCCCATTTAGAGATATATGAGATATGTACATGTACATGTATTCTCTAGTATAGGCCATTCTCAAACGTAGGCCGTTCCTCCTCACCCTGCTTTGGTCTGACACTCTGACCATCAAGTCCCTCTCACAAAGAAGACCTTACTTTGCTCAGGTTCTGGCAGTCCATACCAAGCCGCTCCTCAACAGGCGTGCCTCCCTCAGCCTGCTTGGGATCTCACTGTCAGTGTCGCCTCCCCTCTTGTCCTGCACGGACGCCCAGCTCACCTTTGCTCTTGTTCTGACACGCTGTGCAGCAGTCCTGCTGACTACTGTCTGGTTGCTCTGTCTACACTGATGCCTTCACAGCTACATCACTCAGAGGAGGCACATGAAGGGGAAGGCAAGCATGAGAAACAGAGGGCAGGTTTTCCATATTTTCTGGAGAGCAGACATGCGTTCTGTTTCCTCACTACATGTGTGTAGGCTACCTTCTTGATTTTATGTTTCTCTTCATTGATACTTTCTTCAGCTATGTCTCTCATGCTAGCTTTTATATTTGTTGCATTGTTTTATTTTCAATTTCCTGAACAACCAGTGGGGCTGAGT
>NW_024080407.1:0-1000 GCF_014754425.2 Oryx dammah
GTGAAGCCGTCTGGACCTGGGCTTTTGTTTGCTGGAAGATTTCTGATTACAGTTTCAATTTCCGTGCTTGTGATGGGTCTGTTAAGATTATCTATTTCTTCCTGGTTCAGTTTTGGAAAATTGTACTTTTCTAAGAATTTGTCCATTTCTTCCACCTTGTCCATTTTATTGGCATATAATTGCTGATAGTAGTCTCTTATGATCCTTTGTATTTCTGTGTTATCTGTTGTGATCTCTCCATTTTCATTTCTAATTTTAGTGATTTGATTTTTCTCTCTTTGCTTCTTGATGAGTCTGGCTAATGGTCTGTCAATTTTATTTATCCTTTCAAAGAACCAGCTTTTGGCTTTGTTGATTTTTGCTATGGTATCTTTTGTTTCTTTTGCATTTATTTCTGCCCTAATTTTTAAGATTTCTTTCCTTCTACTAACTCTGGGGTTCTTCAATTCGTCCTTTTCTAGTTGCTTTAGATGTAGAGTTAGGTTATTTATTTGACTTTTTTCTTGTTTCTTGAGGTATGCCTGTATTGCTATGAACTTTCCTCTTAGCACTGCTTTTATAGTGTCCCACAGGTTTTGGGTTGTTGTGTTTTCATTTTCATTAGTTTCTATGCATATTTTGATTTCTTTTTTGATTTCTTCTGTGATTTGTTGGTTATTCAGAAGCGTGTTGTTCAGCCTCCATATGTTGGAATTTTTAATAGTTTTCCTCCTGTAATTGAGATCTAATATTATCTGCATTATGGTCAGAAAAGATGCTTGGAATGATTTCGATTTTTTTGAATTTATCAAGGTTATATTTATGGCCCAGGATGTGATCTATCCTGGAGAAGGTTCCATGAGGACTTGAGAAAAAGGTGAAATTCATTATTTTGGGGTGAAATGTCCTATAGATATCAATTAGGTCTAACTGGTCTAATGTATCATTTAAAGTTTGCGTTTCTTTGTTAATTTTCTGTTTAGTTGATCTGTCCATATGTGTGAGTGGGGTATTAAAGTCT
>NW_024080409.1:0-495 GCF_014754425.2 Oryx dammah
ATTCCCGGCTTTGCTGTCGCATCTCGGAGGCGGCGCTCTCCACAGGAAAGTCGAGAGGAACTCCAGGGTTCGTGCCACCATTCCCAATGTGCACAAAATGTCTCAGTCCACTCCAGAAGAACCTGATTTCCCTGCACTTCCTCGACATGCACGCCGAGGAAGGACTCACTCCACAGTTGCAGTGTGACAGCCAGGTCGCAAAGCGTCGTGGGAAAGCCACCAAAAATGCCTCAGATCCCTGTATCAAGGGGCCGGGAAGCCTCCCACGGCTGCTGCAGCTCGTGAGGAAAGCGGACGTGCATGTGCCCACACGAGACGAGGACTGACTCCCCTGTGGAGCCCCCAGAAGGACCTCAAGATCCATTTCAGCACTGGAGAGGAATCCTCAGGTTCCGTCATAGACTCAACATGAGGGCTTAGGCCCCGGCACCGACTGCAGAGGAATCCCGACAGGCCCCTCGCAATTCGCATGGAGACTGGCCTGTCCTGAGGCCA
>NW_024080409.1:505-1000 GCF_014754425.2 Oryx dammah
ATTCCCGGCTTTGCTGTCGCATCTCGGAGGCGGCGCTCTCCACAGGAAAGTCGAGAGGAACTCCAGGGTTCGTGCCACCATTCCCAATGTGCACAAAATGTCTCAGTCCACTCCAGAAGAACCTGATTTCCCTGCACTTCCTCGACATGCACGCCGAGGAAGGACTCACTCCACAGTTGCAGTGTGACAGCCAGGTCGCAAAGCGTCGTGGGAAAGCCACCAAAAATGCCTCAGATCCCTGTATCAAGGGGCCGGGAAGCCTCCCACGGCTGCTGCAGCTCGTGAGGAAAGCGGACGTGCATGTGCCCACACGAGACGAGGACTGACTCCCCTGTGGAGCCCCCAGAAGGACCTCAAGATCCATTTCAGCACTGGAGAGGAATCCTCAGGTTCCGTCATAGACTCAACATGAGGGCTTAGGCCCCGGCACCGACTGCAGAGGAATCCCGACAGGCCCCTCGCAATTCGCATGGAGACTGGCCTGTCCTGAGGCCA
>NW_024080410.1:0-1000 GCF_014754425.2 Oryx dammah
CAGAAGGAACAGGGATGTCTTGGGATGGGTCAGGTTTTTTCACGACAAGCCCTCATGTAGCGATTACATGGTTTTCAGAGATTTAATTTGCTACAGATGCTTCAATTATCCATTATTTGAAAAAAATGATTGTCACCTGGCTTTTAGTCATTTTATCTGTGTATCAGGAATTAATTATCCCTCTTTCCATGTCACTAACCTCATTAAGCACTCTTTTTTTCTTTTTAAAGAAAGCCTGATCCTCCTTCATTTATCAAACATAAGTGACAACCCATAAAATTTATTTGTAAAAAAATAGCTTTGGAATTCACTAGTAATTCATGAGGCAAGAAGAGCAAGTTAAGAATTATGTTGATATTTCTCTGATAATGAGTGATGTTGAGCATCTTTTCATACATTTGTTAGCCATCTGTATGTCTTCTTTGGAGAAATGTCTGTTTAGCTTTTTGGCCCATTTTTTGATTGGGTCATTTATTTTTCTGGAATTGACCTGCAGGATTTGCTCATATATTTTTGAGATTAATTCTTTATCAGTTGCTTCACTTGCTGTTATTTTCTCCCATTCTGAAGGCTGTCTTTTCACCTTGCTTATAGTTTCCTTTGTTGTGAAAAAGCTTCTAATTTTAATTAGGTCCCATTTGTTTATTTTTGCTTTATTTCCAATATTCTGGGAGGTGGGTCATAGAGGATCCTGCTGTGATGTATGTCGGAGAGTGTTTTGCCTGTGTTCTCCTCTAGGAGTTTTATAGTTTCTGGTCTTACATTTAGATCTTTAATCCATTCTGAGTTTATTTTTGTGTATGGTGTTAGAAAGTGTTCTAGTTTCATTCTTTTACAAGTGGTTGACCAGTTTTCCCAGCACCACTTGTTAAAGACATTGTCTTTTCTCCATTGTATATTCTTGCCTCCTTTGTCAAAGATAAGGTGTCCATAGGTGTGTGGATTTATCTCTGGGCTTTCTATTTTGTTCCATATATCTATATTTCTGTCTTTGTGCTAG
>NW_024080416.1:0-992 GCF_014754425.2 Oryx dammah
CTAATGACATACACTGAACCAGGCTGAGTCCAGGCCTTGTGGAAGAGCCTTGCAAACACTCCTGAGCCTCCCTCCTGGTCCCTGAACCGAGCTTCACTAGGTCCTGCACTTCTTCAAGGCCACAACAAATACTTCTCAACACACGTCTCAGTCACTGAACGGAACCTGGCTAGTTCCTTCCGACGTGAAAGCACCGACGGAAAACCCTGAGCCCAAATGTCGGGTCCTGCATGGAACGAGGCAAAGCACTGCCCATGTTCATGATGCCTAATAACAGGCCTGAGCCAACTTCTTGAGTCTGGCACTGATGCATTTTCGGAGCTTCCCCTGTTGCACCCCAGCAAATGCACATGAGCCCACATCCTGCGTAGCTCAATGCCTTGGAAATACGGTGTGTGCCACCATTGTTCAGTCCATCAGGAAACACGGGCGATCCCACATCCCACTCGTTACACTCAAGAAGGCTGGGTCATGCCTTTGAGCAAGACCCCGACAAACACTCCTGAGCCCTAGGACACTAGGTCCCTGCAGTGAACCAGGCTGAATCTTGCACGGGTAAAGCCTCAGGAAAACACTGCCCAGTTGCCCATTGGTTGTCCAAGCTTCTGAAAAATACTCCTCGGCCCACCTCTAGGTCTGTGCACTGAATCAGGCTGGGTCCTGCCCTTGTGCATGACACCTACAACATTCCTTAGCACATATCTGCGGCCCTGAACAGAATCAAGCTGAATCCTCCATTTGTTCAAGCCACTAAAAATGACTTCTGAGCCCAAGTCTAGGTCCCTTCGCTGACCCAGGCTGGCCCTGTGCTTGTTCAGACCTGAGAGACACATGTGAGGCCACATATGGTCCCTGTACTGAACCAATCTGGGCCCTTTACTTGCACAAGCCCTCGATAAATATTCTGGAGCCCACATTTCAGTCCCTCTTCTGATCCAGACTGGGTCCTGGCCTTCTTCAAGCCCCAGACAATCGCTCCTGGGCCCACATCG
>NW_024080416.1:1092-18454 GCF_014754425.2 Oryx dammah
CCACCAGGCTCCCCCGTCCCTGGGGTTCTCCAGGCAAGAACACTGGACTGGGTTGCCATTTTAGTCCTGGCCATATTCAAGCAAGCGACCTACAATCCTGAGCCCACAATTTGCTCCCTGACTCTGAACTATGGTGTGTCTGGCCCTTGGTCATTCCCTCCAGGAAACAATCCTGATCCGGCATTGCACTTGCTGCTCTGAACAAGGCTTGACGTGCCTTTGTGCAAGACCCCAACAAACGATCCTGAGCCCACATTTCGATACCCTCGAGGACCATGCTTATTCCTGCCCTGTTCAAGACTGTGAAATACCCCTGAGCAGCCATCTCAGTCCCTATAATGAACCAGGCTAAGGTCTGCCCAAATGAAGCCTCAATGAATACTGCTGAATTGACATCTAAGGACCTGCACTGACCCAGGCTGTGTCCAGGCCTTATGCTAGACCCTTGCTAACACTCCCAAGCCTCCCTCCCAGCCGCTACACTGAACCAGGCTGGGTCCTGCCATTCTTCCACCCCAACAAATACTCCTGAGGCTCATTTCGGTGCTTACTCAGACCCAGCTCCATCCTGCTCTTCTTCAAGGCGTGACAAATACTTCTGAACACACGTCTCGGTCTCTGCACTAAACCAGGCTAGCTTCTTCCTGCGTAAGCACTGACAGACAATCCTCAGCCCAAATGTCAGGCCTTGCATGGGACGAGGCTAAGGGCTTCCCATGTTCATGAACTCTAATATCAGGTTTGAGCCAACATCTTGTGTCTGGCACTACCATTTTGGGAGTAGCCCCTGTTGCATCCCTGCAAATGCTCCTAAGCCCACATCCTGGGCCCTGCACTGACCTGGCAAGGCCCTGTCTTTGTGCAAGACAGCAACAGACACTCGTTCCGGCTCTGAACCATGCTGGGCCATGACTTTGCTTACTTCACCGAGAAACAACTCTGCACCCACATCTAAGTCCCTGCAATGAACCAGGCTGGGTCCAGCACTTATTCAAGGCCCCTACCACCATAGCTGAGCCTGCATCTGACTCACGCTAGTTCCCAGACTTATGCGAGCCAACAGCAAGCTATCCTGAGCCGACAAGTAGTTACATGCCTCGGAACTATGGTGTGTACTGCCATTGTTCAGTCCATCAGAAAACACGGGCGATCCCACATCACACTCGCTACAACTCAAGAAGTTCGGGTCATATCTTTGAGCAAGACCCCGACAAACACTCCTGAGCCCTAGGACTCTAGGTCCCTGCAGTCAACCAGGATGAATCTTGCACTGGATAAGCCTGCAAACACTCCCCAGTGCACATCTGTTGTTCAAGCTTCTGAAAAATACTCCTGGGCCTACCTCTCGGTCCGTGCACTGAATCAGGCTGGGTCCTGCCCATGTGCATGACACCTACAACATTCCTTAGCACACATCTGTGTCCCTGAAGGGAACCAAGCTGGATCCTGTGCTTGTTCAAGCCCCTGAGAAAGACACCTGAGCTCATATCTAGGTCCCTTCACTGACCCAGGCTGGTCCTGTGCTTGTTCAGACACGAAAGACATGCGTGAGGCCACATATGGTCCCTTCACTGAACCAAGGTGGGCATTGTACTTGAACTAGCCCTCGACAAATATTACGGAGCCCACATTTCAGTTCCTCTACTGATCCAGACTGGGTCCTGGACTTCTTTAAACCCCAGAAAATCACTCCTGGTCCCACATAGCATATCCTGGACTGAACTCTGCTGGGTCCTGCACTGGTTCCATGCCCCGTCCAACACTCTTGAGCCCATATCTCACTCCCAGGACTCACTCATGCTGGACCCTGCCTTGAGTCAAGACTCGACAAACACTCCTGTCCCACAACGTCGTCTCTGCACTGACCTAGGATGTGTCCTGCACTTGTCAAGGTGCCGGCCAACACTACTGAGCCTCTCTCTGAATCTCAGGCTAGGGCTGGCCATATTCAAGCACACGACCTACAATCCTGAGCCCACAACTCTCTCCCAGTCTCTGAAATAGCTTGTTTCCCTGTGTCCTGCCCTTGTTCAGTCCCCCAGGAAACACTCCGATCCAGCATCACACTCGCTGCACTGAACAAGCATCGACCTGCCTTTGTGCAAGACCCCAACAAACTCCCGAGCCCACATTTCGATCCCTATGCAGAGAATACTCGGTCCTGCCCTTGTTCAAGACCACAAGGAATACCTCTGAGCCTGTATCTCCGTCCCTGTACTGAATGAGGCTAAGGTCTGCCCATACTGAAGCCTCAGCGGATACTCCTGAATCGACATCTAAGGAGCTGTACTGAACCAAGCTGGCTCCAGGCCTTGTGCAAGACCCTTGCAGTGCAAGATACTTGCAAACACTCCTGGGTCTCTCTCCCTGTCTCCACACCGAATCATGCTAGGTCATGCCCTTCTTCACGGCCACAGCAAATACTTCACAACACACTTCTTGGTCACTGCACTGAACCAGGCTAGCTTCTTCTGACATGCAAGCAATGACAGACAACCCTGAGCCCAAATGTTGAGTCCTGCTCGGAACGAGGCAATGCGCAGCCCATGTTCATAACCCTTAATAAAGGCCTGAGCCAACGTCTTGAACCAGGCCCTGAAGCATTTTCGGAGCTGCCCGTGTTGCCCCCAAGCAAATGCTCCTGAGCCCACATCATGGGCCCTGCATTGATCCCGCTGGGGCCCGGCCTCTTTTCATACCCCCAACAAACACTCCTGAGCTGACAACTCGGGTCCGGCACTGAACCAGGCTGGGTCCTGCCTTTGTTTATGCCCCCGAGAAATATTCCTATGCCAGCATCTCTGTACCTGCCATGAACCATGCTGGGTCCTGCACGTATTCAAGGTAGCGACCAGCATACCTGAGTCTGTATCTGAAACTCATGTTAGTTACTGCCCTTATTTGAGCCACCAGCAGGCAATCCTGAGCCTACAAATAGCTCCATGCCTCGGAACTGTGGTGTGTACCGCCATTGTTCAGTCCCCTTGGAAACACAGGCCATCTCACATCCCACTCAGGGCACTCAAGAAGCCTGGGTCATGCCTTTGAACAACAACCCGACAAACACTCCTGAGCCCTAGGACACTATGTCCCTGCAGTGAACTAGGCTGAATCTTTCACTGGATAAAGCTTCCGAAAATACTCCTAAGTGCACATCTGTTGTCCAAGCTTCAGAAAAATACTCCTGGGCCCACCTCTAGGTCCATGCACTGAATCAGGCTAGGTCCTGCCCTTGTGCATGACACCTACAACACTCCTTACCACACACTGGTGGCCCTGAACAGAACCAAGCTGGATCCTGCACTTGTTCAAGCCCCTAGAAACAACACCTTAACCCACATCTAGGTCGCATCACTGACCTAGACTGGTCCTGCACTTGTTCAGACACAAGACACACACATGAGCCCACATACGGTCCCTGCACTGAATCAGGTGGCCCCTGTACTTGCACAAGCCCTCGACAAATATTCCAGAGCCCACATATCCCTCTACTGATCCAGAATGAGTACTGGCTTTCTTTAAGCCCCGGACAATGGATCCTAGATCCACATCATGGTCCCTGAGCTGAATTCTGCTGGGTCCTGAACTGGTTCCATGCCCTGACCAACACTCCTGAGCCCATATCTCACTCCCAGAATCCACACAGGGTGACCCTGCCTTTAGTCAAGCCCCGACAAACATTCCTGAGCCCACTACGTCATCTCTGTGCTGACCTAGGATGGCTCCTGTTCTTGTTCAAGGTGCTGGCCAACACTGCTGAGCCTCTCTCTAATCTCAGGCTAGTCCTGGCCATATTCAAATCACCGACCTACAATCCTGAGCCCACAACTCACTCCCTGACTCTGAACTAGGGTGTGTCCTGCCCTTGGTCAGTCCCCATAGGAAACACTACCAATCCGGCATGGCACTCGCTGCACTGAACAAGGCTCGATGTGCCTTTGTGCAAGACCCCAAGAAACGCTCCCGAGCCCACATTTCCATACCTATGCGGACCATGCTTGGTCCTGCCCTTGTTCAAGACCACGAAATACCCCTGAGCCCGCATCTCGGTCCCTGTACTGAACCAGGCTAATTTCTGCCCAATTAAAGCCTCAACGGATACTACTGAATTGACATCTAAGGACCTGCACTGACCCAGACTGGGTCCAGGCCTTGTGCAAGACCCTTGTAAACACTCCCGAGCCTCCCTCCCAGTCAATGCACCGAATCAGGCTGGGTCCTGCATTCTTCCACCCCGACAAATACTCCTGAGGCTCTTTTCCGTGCTTACCCACACCTGGCTGGGTCCTGCCCTTCTTCAAGGCCACGACAAATACTTCTGAACCCACGTCTCGGTCTCTGCACTGAACCAGGCTAGCTTCTTCCCGTGTGCAAGGACTGACAGACAAACTTGTGCCCAAATATCGGGTCTTGCACGGAACAAGGCTAAGTGCTTCCTATGTTGATGGCCACTAATATCAGGCATGAGCTGACATCTTAAGTCTGGCACTGAAGCATTTGAGAGCTGCCCCTGTTGCATCCCTGCAAATGCTCCTAAGCCCACTTCCTAGGCCCTGCACTGGCCTGGCAGGGCCCTGCGTATGTTCAAGCCCCCAACAAACACTCGTGATCTCACATCTTGGTTCTGGCTCTGAACCATGCTGGGTCCTGACTTACTTTACACCTCTGAGAAACACCTCTGCACCCACACCTAAGTCCCTGCCATAAACCAGGCTGGGTCCTGCACGTATTAAAGGCCTCTACCAACATAGCTGAGCCTGCATCTGACGCTCACGCTAGTTCCTGGCCTTATTCGACCCAACGGCAAGCAGTCCTGAGCCGACAAGTAGCTCGATGCCTGGGAACTATGGTGTGTACCGCTATTGTTCAGTCCATCAGGAAACAGAGGTGACCCCACATCCCACTCGCTACACTCAAGAAGGCTGGGTCATGCCTTTGAGCAAGACCCCGACAAATAATCCTGCCCCTAGGACACGAGGTCCCTGCAGTGAACCAGGCTGAATCTTGCACTGGATAAAGCCTCCGACAAACACTCCTCAGTGCACATCTGTTGTCGAAGTTTCTGAAAAATACTCCTGGGCCCACCTCTAGGTCCGTGCACTGAATCAGGCTGAGTCCTGCCACTGTGCATGACACCTACAACACTCCTTATCACATATCTGTATCCCTGAATAGAGAACAAAGCTGGATCCTGGGCTTGTTCAAGCCCCTGAAAAGCACTCCTGAGCCCACATCTAGGTCCCTTCGCTGACCTAGGCTGATCTTGAGATTGTTCAGATCTGGAGAAACACGTGTGAGCCCACATACGGTCCCTGCACTGAACCAGGTTGGGCCCTGTCCTTGCACAAGCCCTCGACAAATATTCCACAACCCACATTTCAGTCACTCTACTGATCCAGACTGGGTCCTGGCCTTCTTCAAGACCCACACAATCACTCCTGGGCCCACATCACAGTCCCTGAACTGAATTCTGCTGTATCGTGAACTGGTTCCATGCCCTGACCAACACTCTTCAGCCCATATCTCACTCCCAGGACTCACACATGCTGGACCCTGCCTTTAGTCAAGCCCTGACCAACCCTCCTGAGCCCACAATGTCATCTCTGCACTGACCTAGGATAGGTCCTGCAATTGTTCAAGGTGCCGGCCAACACTGCTGAGCCTTCTCTCTGAATCTCAGGCTATGCCTGGCCATATTCAAGCAACTGACCTACAATCCAGAGCCCACAACTCACTGCATGACTCTGAACTAGGATGTGTCCTTGTGTCCTGCCCTTGCTCAGTCCCTCCAGGAAACATTCCCGATCTGGCATCGCACTTGCTGCACTGAAAAAGGTCTATGTGCCTTTGTGTCAGACCCCGACAAACACTCCTGAGCCCAGATTTCGATCCCTATGCTGACAATGCTTGGTCCTGCCCTTGTTCAAGATCAAAAGAAATTTCTATGAGCCCGCAGCTAAGTCCCTGTACTGATTGAGGCTAAGGTCTGCCCATCTTGAAGCCTCAACGGACACTGCTGAATTGACATCTAAGGACCTGCACTGACCCAGCCTGGGTCCAGGCCTTGTGCAAGACCCTGGTAGACACTGCCGAGCCCCCTCACAGTCGCTGCACCTAACCAGGTTTGGTCGTGCCCTTCTTCAACCCCGACAAATACGCCCGAGCCTCATTTGGGTGCTTACCCGGACCAGGCTCCATCCTGCCATTCTACAAGTCCAAAACAAATACTTCTGAACCCGTCTTGGTCTCTGCTCTGAACCAACCTAGCTTCTTCCCGCATGCAATCACTGACAGACAACCCTGAGCCCAAATGGCGGGTTTTGCATGGAACGAGGCTAAGTGCTTCCCATGTTCATGACCCCTAATATCAGGCCTGAGCCAACATCTTGAGTCTGTCACTGAAGCATTTTGTAGGCTGCCCCTGTTGCATCCCTGCAAATGCTCCTAAGCCCACATCCTGGGCCCTGCACTGACCCGGCAGGGACCTGCGTTTGTTCAAGCCCCCAACAAACACGCCTGAGCTCACATCTGGGTTCTGGCTCTGAGCCATGCTGGGTTGTGACTTTGTTTACACCCCCGAGAAACACCTCTGTGCCCACATCTAAGTCTCTGCCATGAACCAGGCTGGGTCCTGCACTTATTCAAGGCCCCTACCACCATAGCTGAGCCTGCATCTGACTCTCATACTAGTGCCCAGCCTTATTCAAGACCCCAGCAAGCATTCCTAAGCCGACAAGTAGGTCCATGCCTTGGAACTATGGAGTGTACCACCATTGTTCATTCCCCCAGGAAATACTAGTGATCCCATATCCCACTCACTGCACTCAAGAAGGCTGGGTCAAGCCTTTGAACAACAAGCCGACAAACACTCCTGAGTCCGAGGAGACTAGGTCCCTGCAGTGAACCAGGCTGAATCTTACACTGGAGAAAGCCTCAGACAAACACTCCTCAGCGCATATCTGTTGTCGAAGTTTCTGAAAAATACTCCTGGGCCCACCTCTAGGTCCTTGCACTGAATCAGGCTGAGTCCTGCCCTTGTACAAGATACCGACAACACTCCTTAGCACACATTTGTGTCCCTGAATGGAACCAAGTTGGATCCTGCACTTGTTCAAGCCCCTGAAAATGACACCTGAGCCCATATCTAGGTCTCTTCGCTGACCCAGGCTGGTCTTGTACTTGTTCACATCCGGAGAGTCAAGCGTGACCCACATACGGTCACTGCACTGAACCATGTTGTGTCCTGAACTTGCACAAGCTCTTGACAAATATTCAGAAGCCCACATTTTGGTCCCTCTTCTGATTCAGACTGGGTCCTGGCCTTCTTCAAGCCTCAGACAATCACTCCTGGGCCCACATCACATTCCCTGAACTGAACTCTGCTGGGTCCTGCACTGGTTCCATGCCCCGTCCAACACTCTTGAGCCCATATCTCACTCCCAGGACTCACTCATGCTGGACCCTGCCTTGAGTCAAGGCCCGACAAACACTCCTGACCCACAACATCGTCTCTGCATTGACCTAGGATGGGTCCTGCACTTGTCAAGGTGCCAGGCAACACTACTGAGCCTCTCTCTGACTCTCAGGCTAGGGCTGGCCATATTCAGGCACCTGACCTACAATCCTGAGCCCACAACTTGCTCCATGACTCTGAACTAGTGTGTGTCCTTGTGTTCTGCCCTTGGTCAGTCCACCCAGGAAACACTTCCCATCGAGCATCGCACTCACTGCGCTGAACAAGGATTGACGTGCCTTTGTGCAAGGCCCTAACAAAAACTCCCGAGCCCACATTTCAATCCCTAAGTGGACAATGCTCTGTCCTGCCCGTTTCAAGAACACAAGAAGTACCCCTGAGCCTGCATCTCGGTCCCTGCACTGAACGAGGCTGAGGTCTGTCATCTTGAAGCCTCAACAGATACTCCTGAATAGAAATCTAAGGACCTGCACTGACCCAGGCTGGGCCCAGGCCTTGTGCAAAACCCTTGCAAAAACTTCTGAGCCTCCCTCCCTGTCTCCACACCAAATCATGCTAGGTCCTGCCCTTCTTCAAGGCCATGACAAATACTTCTCAACACACTTCTAAGTCACTGCTCTGAATAAGGCTAGCTTCTTCTGATGTGCAAGAAATGACAGACAACCCTGAGCCCAAATGTCTAGTCTTGCACAGAACGAGGCCATGCGCTGCCCAAGTTCATGACCCCTAATAACAGTCCTGAGCCAACATCTTGAGCCAGGCACTGAGCATTTTGGGAGCTGCCCCTGTTGCCCCCTAGCAAATGCTCCTGAGCCCACATCCTGCACCCTGTACTGATTCCCGGGGAGGCTCTGCCTTTTTTCAAGCCTGCGACAAACACTCCAGAGCTCACAACTCGGGTCCGGCACTGACCATACCAGGTCCTGCCTTTCTTTACGCCCCCGAGAAACACTCCTGCGTCCGCATCTGCGTCCCTCCCATGAACCTGGCTAGGTCCTGTAGATATTCAAGGCAGCAATCAACATGCTTGAGTCTGTATCTGACTCGCATGCTAGTTCCTGGCCTTATTCGAGCCTCTGGCAAGCAATCCTGAGATACAAGCAGCTCCATGCCTCGGAACTATGGTGTGTACCACCAGTGTTCAACTCCCAAGAAACATGGGTGATCCCATATCCTGCTCTCTACACTCAAGAAGGCTGGGTCATGCCTTCGAGCAAGACCCCAACAAACACTCCTGAGCACTAGGACACTAGGTCCCTGCAGTGAACAAGGCTGAATCTTGCACTGGACAAAGTCTCCGGCATACACTCCCCAGTGCACATCTGTTGTCGAAGCTTCTGAAAAATACTCCTGGGCTCACCTCTAGGTCCATGCAGTGAATCAGGCTGGGTCCTGCCCTTGTGCATGACACCTACAACACTCCTTAGCGCACATTTGTGTCCCTGAACGCAACCAAGCTGGATCCTCCGCCTGTTCAAGCCCCTAAAAACGACTCCTGAGACCACATCATGGTCCTTTAGCTGACCTAGGCTTGCCCTGCACTTGTTCAGATCAGAGAGACATGCGTGAGGCCACATATGGTCCCTGCACTGAACCAAGCTGGGTCCTGTACTTGCACAAGCCCTTGTCAAATATTCCGGAGCCCACATTTTGGTCCCTCCACTGATCCAGACTGTGTTCTGGACTTCTTCAAGCCCCAGACAATCGCTCCTGGGCCCACATCGCGGTCCCTGAACTGAATTCTGCTGGGTCCTGAACTGGTTCCATGCCCTGACCAACACTCTTGAGCCCATATCTCACTCCCAGAACTCATGTAGGTTGGACCCTGCCCTTAGTCAAGCCCCAACAAACATTCCTGTGCCCACAGTGTTGTCTAAGCACCCATCTAGGATGGGTCCTGCCCTTGTTCAATGTGCCGGCCAACACTGCTGAGCCTCTCTCTGACCCTCTGGCTAGTCCTGGCCATATTTATACCACCGACCTACAATCCTTAGCCCACAACTCGCTCCCTAACTCTGAACTAGGGTGTGACCTGCCTTTGGTCAATCCCCATAGGAAACACTCCCAATCCAGGATTGCACTTGCTCCACTGAGCAAGGCTCAACCTACCTTTGTGCAAGACCCCAACAAATGCTCCCGAGCCCACATTTCGATACTTATGCGGACCTTGCTCTGTCCCCACCTTGTTCAAGACCACAAAATACCCCTGAACCCACATCTCGGTCCCCGTACTGAACTAGGCTAAGGTCGGCCCAATTGAAGCCTCAACCGATACTCCTGAATAGACATCTAAGGACCTGCAGTGACCCTGGCTGGGTCCAGGCCTTGTGCTGCTGCTGCTGCTGCTAAGTCACTTCAGTCGTGTCAGACTCTGTGTGACCCCATAGACGGCAGCCCACCAGGCTCCCCCGTCCCTGGGATTCTCCAGGCAAGAACACTGGAGTGGGTTGCCATTTCCTTCTCCAACTCATGAAAGGGAAAAGTGAAAGTGAAGTCACTCAGCCAAGTCTGACTCCTAGAGACCCCATAGACTGTAGCCTACCAGGCTCCTCCACCCATGGGATTTTCCATGCAAGAATACTAGAGTGGTGTGCCATTGCCTTCTCTGCCCGTTGGCGGAAGGCAAGACCCTGCAAACACTCCTGAGTCTTCCTCTCAGTCGCTGCACCGAACCAGGCTGGGTCCTGCCTTTCTTCTACACTGTCCAATACTCCTGAGACTCATTTCAGTGCTTACCCGGACCAGACTGGGTCCTGCCGTTCTTCAAGCCACGACAAATACTTATGAACCCACGTCTCAGTCTCTGCACTGAACCAGGCTAGCTTCTTCCCACTTGCGAACACTGACAGACAACCCTGAGCCCAAATATCTGGTCTTGCATGGAATGAGGCTAAGCGCAGCCCATGTTCATGACCCCTAATAAAGGCCTGAGCCAACAGGTTGAGCCTGGCATTGAAGCATTTTGGGTACTGCCCCTGTTGCCCCCCAGCAAATGCTCCTGAGCCCACATCCTGGGCTCTGACCTGAACCTGCCTTTGTTCAAGTCCCAGACAAACACTCCTGAGCTCTCAACGCCGTTCTGGCTCTGAATCATGCTGGGTCATGCCTTTGTTTATGCCTCCGAGAAACACTCCTTCCTCTGCATCACTGTCCCTGCCATGAGCCAGGCTGGGGCCTGCACTTATTCAAGGCCCTGACCAACATAGAACTGACTCTCATGAGAGTTCCTGGCCTTATTCAAGCCACCGGCGAGCAATCCTTAGCCTACAAGTAGCTTGATGCCTCGGAACTACGGTGTGTACCACCATTGTTCACTCCCCCAGGAACTGGTGATCCCACATTCCACTCGTTGCACTCAAGAAGGCTGGGTCATACCTTTGAGTGAGACCCCGATAAACACTCCTGAGTCCTAGGACACTAGTTCCCTTCAGTGAACCAGGCTGAGTCTTGCACTGGTAAAGCCTCCGGCAAACACTCCCCAGTGCACATCTGTTGTCCCAGCTTCCGATCAGTACTCCTGAGCCCACCTCTAGGTCCGTGCCCTGAATCAGGCTGGGTCCTGCGCTTGTGCATGACATCTATACCACTCCTTAATGCACATCTCTCTCCCTTAACAGAACCAAAATGGATCCTGAGCTTGTTCAATCCCCTGAAAACGACTCCTCAGACCAAATCTAGGTTCCTTTGCTGGCCCAGGCTGCTCCTTCGCTTCTTCTGACCCAAGATACATGTGTGAGGCCACATATGGTCCCTGCACTGAACCAAGCTGGGCCCGGTACTTGCACAAGTCCTCGAGAAATATTCTGGAGCCCACATTTCAGTCCCTCTACTGATCCAGATGGGTCCTGGCCTTCTTCAAACCCCAGACAATCGCTCCTGGGCCCACATCGTGGTCCCTGAACTGAATTCTGCTGGGTCCTAAACTGGTTCCATGCTGTGACCAACACTCTTGAGGCCATATATCACTCCCCGAACTCATGCAGGTTGGACCCTGCCTTTAGTCAAGCCCGAACAAACAGTCCTGAGCCCACAGATCATCTCTGCACTGGTGCTTGCACATTGGAAGAATCTAGCCTGATTCAGTGCAAGACCGAGACGTGGATTCAGAAGTATTTGAATAGGTGGGTCCTGCCCTTCTTCAAGTTGCTGGCCAACACTGTTGAACTTCTCTCTGACTCTCCGGCTAGTCCTGGCCATATTCAGGCCAACAACCTGCAATCTTGAGCCCACAACACGCTCCCTGACTCTGAACTAGCATGTGTCCTGCCCTTGGTCAGTCCCCATAGGAAACACTCCCAATCCGGCATCGCACTTGCTGCACTGATCAAGGCTCGACATGCCTTTGTGCAAGATGCTAACAAATGCTCCCAAGCCCACATTTCAATATCTCCGCGGACCATGCTCGGTCCTGCCCTTGTTCAAGACCATGAAATAACCATGAGCTCACCTCTCGGTCCCTGTGCTGGAGCAGGCTACATTCTGCCCATCATGAAGCCTCAATGGATACTCCTGAATTGAAATCTTAGGACCTGCAGTAACCCAGGCTGGGTCCAGGCCTTGTGCAAGACCCTTGCAAACACTCCCGACCTCCATCCAGGCTGCTGCACTGAACCAGGCTGAGTCCTGCCCTTCTTCCTCTCCGTTAAAATACTCCTGAGTCTCCTTTCGGTACTTATGCTGACCAGGCTGGGTCCTGTCCTTCTTCAAGGCCACATCAAATACTTCTGAATACACGTCTCGGTCTTGCACTGAATCAGGCTAGATTCTTCCAACGTGCAAGCACTCACTGACAACTCTGAGCCCAAATGTCAGGTCTTGCACAGAATGAGGCTAAGTGCTACCCATGTTCATGACACCTAATACAGGCCTGAGCCAACATCATAAGCATGGCACTGAAGAATTTGGGAGCGGCCCCTGTTGCACTGCAGCAAATGCTCCTGAGCCCACATCATGGGCCCTGAACTGAACCTGGCTGGGCCCTGCCTTTGTTCAAGCCCGCAACAAACTCTACTGAGCTCACATCTCGGTTCCTACAATGAACCATGCTGGGTCCTGCCTTTGTTTACGCCCCTGAGAAACACTCCTGCACCCGCATCTCCATCCTTGCCATGAACCAGGCTGGGTCCTGCACATATTCAAGGCCCCGACCAACATAGCTGAGCCTGTATCTGACTCTCATGTTAGTTCCTGTTCTTTTTCGAGCCACCAGCAAGCAATCCTGAGCCAACAAGTAGCTCGATGCCTCGGAACTATGGCGTGAACCGCCATTGTTCAGTCCCCCAGGAAACACTGCAGATCCCACGGCCCACTCACTGCACTTAAGAAGGCTGGGTCATGCCTTTGAGCAAGACCTCGACAAACACTCCTGAGCCCACCACTAGGTCCCTGCAGTGAACCAGGCTGAATCTTGCACTTGTTCATGCCTCCGGCAAAGACTTTTCAGCACACATCTGTTGTTGAAGCTTCCAAAAAAATACTCCTGAGACCACCACTAGGTCCCTTCCCTGAATCAGGCTGGTTCCTTCCCTTGTGCAAGACACCTACAACACTCCTTAGCGCACACCTGTGTCCCTGAATGGAACCAAGCTGGATCTAGCTCTTGCCCAACCCCCTGAAAGCTACTCCTGAGCCCACATCTGGGTCCCTTCACTGAACCATGCTGGTCCTGCACTTGTTCAGAGCCCGAGAGACACTCATGATCCCACATACGGTCCCTGCTCTGAACCAGGGTGGGTCCTGTACTTGCACAAGCCCTCTGAAAATATGCTGGAGCCCACATTTATGTCCCTTCGCTGATCCAGACTGGGTCCTAACCTTATTGCAGCCCCAGACAATCTCTCCTGAGCCCACATTGCTGTTCCTGAGCTGAATTATGCTGGGTCCTACATTGGTTCCATGCCACGACCAACACTCTTGAACCCATATCTCACTCCCAGATCTGAAGTAGGATGGACCCTGCCTTTATTCAAGCCCTGACAAACACTCCTGAGCCCACAACGTCCTCTCTGCACTGACCTAGGATGGGTCCTGCACTTGTTCAAAGTGCCAGCCAATGCTGCTGAGCCTCTCTCTGACTCTCAGGCTAGTCCTGGCCATATTCAAGCCATCGAGATACAATCCTGAGACCGCAACCCGCTCCCTGCCTCTGAACTTTGGTGTGTCCTGCCCTTGGTGAATCCTCCACGAAGCACTCCTGATCCCGTATCTCATTAGCTGCACTGAACGAAGCTCGACATGCCTTGTGGAAGACCCCAACAAACACTCCTGAGGCCACATTTAGATCCCTACACTGACCATGCTCGGTCCTGCCCTTGTTCAAGCCATGACACTTTCTCCTGAGCCCACATCTCGGTCCCTGTACTCAACCAGGCTAAGTTCTGGCTATCTTGAAGCCTCAGCGAATACTCCTGAATCAACATCTAAGTACCTGTACTGAACCTGGCTTTGCCCAGAGCTTGTGAAAAACACTTGAAGAACCTCCTGAGCCTTCCTCCCAGTCCCTGCACCAAATCAAGTCCTGCACTTGTTAAACCCAGAGAAATACTCCTGAGCCTCATTTTGGTGCTTACACTGACCAGGCTGGATCCTGCCCTTGTTCGAAACCATGACAAATACTCTTGAACCCACTTCTCGGTCCCTGCACTGAACCAGGCTAGCTTCTTCCCATGTTCAAGCACCGACAGACAACCCTGAGCCCAAATGTCTGTTCCTGCACTGAACGAGGCTAAGTGCTGCCCAGGTTCATGACCCCTAACAACAGGCCTAAGCCAGCATCTCTAGCCTGACACTGAAGCATTTTGGGACCTGCCCCTGTTGCACCCCCAGCAAATGCTCCTGAGCCCACATGTCGGTCCCTCTACTGATCCAGACTGGGTCCTGACCTTGTTCAAGCCTCAGACAATCATTCCTGGACCCACATTGCGGTCCCTGAACTGAATTCTGCTGGGTCCTGCACCGGTTCCATGCCCTGACCAACACTCTTGAGCCCATATCTCACTCCCACAACTCATGCAGGCTGGACCCTGCCTTTATTCAAGCCCTGACAAACGTTCCTCAGCCCACAACATCATCTCTGTACTGACCTAGGATGGGTCCTGCATGTATTCAAGGTGCCAGCCAACACTGCTGAGCCTCTCTCTGACTCTCATGCTCGTCCTGGCCATATTCAAGCCAGCGACCTACAATCCTGAGCCCACAACTCACTCCCTGCCTCTGAGATAGAGTGCTTCCTGCCTTTGGTCCATCCCCCAGGAAACACTCCATATCCTGTATCTCACTCACTGCACTGAATGAGGATCGACATGCCTTTGTGCAAGACCCCAGCAAACACTCCCGAGCCCACATTGTGATCCCTACACAGACCATGCTCGGTCCTGCCCTTGTTCAAGACCACGACAAATACCCCTGAGCCCACATCTCGGTCCCTGTACTGAACCAGGCTAAGTTCTGCCCATCTTGAAGCCTCAGCGAATACTCTTGAATCAACATCTAAGTACCGACTCTGAATCAGGTTTGGCCAAAACCTTGTGTGAGACCCTTGCAAATACTCCTGAGCCTCACTCTCCATCCCTGCACTGAACCAGGCTAGGTCCTGCACTTGTTTAACCCCAAGAATTACTCCTGAGCCTCATTTCAGTGCTTATACTGACAAGGCTGGGCCCGGAACTCCGAGTGACTGCCTGCACTGCGGAGCTGGTGGCCCTGGGGCTGGCGCTGGATCCCGAGAATAAGAAAGCCCAAAGGGCACACACTCACCTGAAACATAAGACTTGTCAGAGGCAGAAGATGCATCTAGAAGACAGAAGCGCCATCATCCAAGGAATCCGTGATGTCTGTGTCAAATTTGTACCCCTTGGTTTGGTGCTTGTGATTTTCTGTTTTTTCTTTAAACTAGGCTATTGCAAGAGTGTTTACAGATCTGCACTTCTGGTACAAAATTTACATTTTTGGATGATTTATTGACTCTGCCAAAGCCTTTGACTGTGTGGATCACAATAAACTGTGGAAAATTCTGAAAGAGATGGAAATACCAGACCACCTGACCTGCCTCTTGAGGAATCTGTATGCAGGATAGTAAGCAACAGTTAGAAGTGGACATGGAACAACAGCCTTGTTTCAAATAGGAAAAGGAGTACATCAAGGCTGTATATTGAGACCCAACTTATTTAACTTCTATGCAGAGTACATCATTAGAAACGCTGGACTTGAAGAAATATAAGCTGGAATGAAGATTGCCGGGAGAAACATCAATAACCTCAGATATGCAGATGACACCACCCTTATGGCAGAAGGTGAAGAGGAACTAAAAGGCCTCTGGATGAAACTGAAAGAGGAGAGGGAAAAAGTTGGCTTAAAGGTCAACATTCAGGCCGCGGAGCCCTAGAGTGTGGACCCCCTTCTTGGCAGTTGAGGGAACACGGCTTTCGACTGGGGAGCTCTTTGTATGAGGGGAAGGACTCCCGACCCCAGGGGCTGCGGGAGTGCACAAAAGGGGGGCTTGCGACATGCGCCCAGGAAGCAGGGGTCAGGTAGCTTCATGTGGTCAGGAAGGGGCCCCGCGTGCTGAGAGGAGGGATGGTCCGCTCGGGCAGGAAAAGTTTCTGGAGGTGCTGAGGACACGCGCGCAGGCAACCGGGTGCTCATCCTGCGCCAGGCGAGCAGGAATGGGGGTGTCACGTGCTGGCGCTGAGTGCTCCCGGGGATAGGCAGGCCCTGCACGTGTGCAGAAAGGTGTGGGGGATCGTGCTCCGCTGCACATGCAGCTTCTAGGGTTTTCACCGCCAGGCCTGGAGAGCTGGCGCACTCAAGAAGTGGAGCCTCGAGTCGTGTCACAAGTGCACAGAGGAGGGCTGATCCCGTGCGCCCAGGAAAAGAGGCACGTGTGGCCTGCGGCGTGGGGCCCTGCGCGCGCAAGAAGAGAGAGCTGGCGCCTTGCAGCCTGGGTAGAAAATGGGATGGGGGCTCTCGTCCCTCGTTCCGGGGTAGGGCTGGCCGGCATGTGCTTGCACGAGGTTCTGGGGTGGCGCTGGCACGAGGTTCTGGGGCCCCGACGTGCACACAGGGATGGGGGTGCTTACGCCGCCTGTGCAGGAAGGGGAGTTTCGCGCCACGCATGCCAGGGTGCGGAGAAGGCAACTGTTCCCTGGCGCGCAGGAAGCGGGGTCTCGTGCACGCCGTGAGCACAGGATGTGGGGGCACGCGCCGCGGGTGGCGGGGTCCACACTGTGCGCAAGAAGGCAGGGCTCGCGCCTTGCAGCCTTGGCAGGAAGGCGTCTGCAGCCTCGCGTGCCAGTGGACCCTGTGCCAACATGAAAGTGGGGCTCGCTCAGCACCCAGAGGAAAGGGGGCACACGCCGCTCTCGCCAGGAGAAGCGCGGGTACCGAGCACGTGCGCCCAAGCCTTGGAGTCGCTTGCAGCTCCGGGTCAGGGAGCGGGACACGCTAGGTCTGCAGCGAGCAGTCCCGAGGCTGGCAGATGTGGGGGGAGGCGTGCTTGGGATCTCCTTCCACTTTGGAGAGTAGAGAGCTGCGGCCTAAGGCTGCGCTATCGGCTAGTGGTGACCTGGAGGGGCGCGGAGCCGAGTGGCTCATCTTTTCAAGCCACACAAGTTGCACATTCTATACATGATTCACTACCTAGACTACATCTAGGGAATACTTAAAAGGACAATGAGTGCTCACACAAAGCAAGCACCTGAAACAGTAGGTTGTTGGGGGCCGCAATAGGCATTACTCACAAAAGGGAGGCAAGGCCCCTAACCCCCTCCCTTTGTTCTGAAGACATGGTCGCCAGGAAGGACTTAGGCTTTGTGATTCTGACCTGTTTTTTCCTTTCCTGGGCTGAGCTGACTCAAGAGAATGTTAAGGTGCTTCTTGTTTCCGAGAGGA
>NW_024080420.1:0-28755 GCF_014754425.2 Oryx dammah
GGGGGTCTTTTGGGCCCCAAGAGGCACTCGAAATTCTGGAAGATGACCCTCCCTGGCTTCTGGAGGAAGACCATAGCCTGGCTGGTCCTCAGAGGTCCCAGACTGACAAGAAGCCCTGGGGACCCAGCCTCCAGCAGCTGAGATCCCACCTGGAGTTCCAATACGTCTGCCCTCCCTCTGCTCTGGAGTCATATCTCTTCTTACTCTGGATTAGTCTACCCGCTCTCTGAGCCCTTTCGGCCTCTTCCTGTGCCTGGCGAGGCAGATTCAATGACATCTAGACCTAAACAAAAGAGGATCCTTCTTCCTCCCCAGTGAAGATTTGCCAGATGTCCAGGTCACCCTAACTCTAGCCAGTTACTCCTGAGGGTGCTGCTTCTAGAGGCAAAACAGCAGTAGGGTGGAGTGGGAGGGGGATGGGAGGTTGAGGGTCCCCTCCAGGCAGGTAGGACTGTAGGACTTGGCAGGGTGCAGCCCAGAACAAGGAGGAGGAAGGAAATACAGCAGAATTAGGGGTCTGGTCTCCTGGCTCTCAGAGCTGCATCTCATTTGCTGGAGCAGTCTCAGGATCACTGAGGTCACTGCAGCCTGCATTTGGGGGCTGGGAGTGTCCCCAGGTGGTAGGGATGGAATAATAGAACAAACTGGTCAAATAGTTAGCTGGATACTCCATAAGGGGACTGTAGATAAAGAAGAAACTTTATGGGGTTTTGGCAGACCACAATAAGATGAATGACACTCAAGAAAGTAAAAAATTCTGAAACCCCAAAACCCTTGAAGCTAGTAAAATCTCAAAAGTACAAAATGATATGAACTATAATCACTGTTCACCAACTAAAATGTAAAATGTCACTCAAAAATTTCTTCAAATTAGATGTCTTTCATTAAATCAATTCCAGGAATGTCCCTGGCAGTTCAATACATAGGACTCTGTGCTTTCACTGCAGGGGCTTGAGTTCTATCCCTATCAGGGAACCACGACACCAGATGCTGTTGGATGTGGCCCCATCCCCTCACTCTCACCCGAATCTATGCCATCCCCCCACCCCCACCTCTCCCCTGCCAAATACTATTTGGTTAAGCAATGTTGTTAATTGTCTGTACAAGAAACCAAACTGCCTGGGATACAGGTAAAACTGCATGCAGAAGCAAAAGCAAAGCATGCAATTGCCAATGTGAATGAAAAGGCAAAGAAAATTCTCTACAGGATCCTGGCCTGTGTGGCCTGTCCCATGAAGACCCCGGCAGGTAAAGCTGTCAGAGCACAAGGCTCCAGCACGGAGCCGTGTGCTCAGGCCTCAGTCCCTCTTCTCCTTCCAGGACACGATTTTCAGATTCTGGCTGAAATTTCCATTTCCACCTAAGGTGCTATCTTACCACTAGATCCCCATCCAGCTCAGACTGAGTGGATTTTTTTACTTCCTTACTACATACAACTGATGGGATCCTATGTCTGCTCAGAAAAGCAAAATATAAAATAAGGAAACCAACCTGAAGGTACATTTATTGGGGCAGTTCGGGCCACATCAAAATCACCCAAATGTTCACTTTCAGACAGCTTTGTGCGGATGGTGATGTCACCCCAGAAGAAAGAGAAACGGTAAGATTCCCGAGTATTCCAAGTATCAGAGTAAGTTTTCTTTCTTCTCAGCACATAATTTTCAACTGGGGGTCAGGATCTTTCCTATGCATGACCTGCACAATTGTCACCCTACTTCCGAAGCATGGATCTCCTTCCAACTTATTATTCTTTATGCTTTCAGGCCTGATACTATCTCCAAGTTTCTTTATCACTACCTCATGAAATAACATTTGCTGGCATCATTGCCTCTGAGACATCTTCATTTTTGGGGTCACAAACAGGCTCTTTATTTAAGTTTTTCCAGGGGATGGGGAATGAGACCCTGAAGCTGGATTATAAATCAAAATGACAATACCTCATATTTGGCAGACATTAAATTATCAAGTATTTCAATTTCCTCACCTCTGTTTCTTCCTCAAAAACTGAAACATCATCAGCAGGGGCCTTACCCTGCTTTTTCCTTTTCACAGGCAAGGGATGGGACTCAAGAGAGTGTCACAGAAGTAGCCACAGGGAGTGACATGGGAATGATGCCTCTGGCCAGGTCCAGGTCTCCCTAAGTCATCCCTGGGCCAGTCTGTTAGGGCAATGTGCCCAGGAAGGTCTCTTGAGTACTGGAATGCCCTACTCAGTTTGTGGGTAGTGAAAAGCTTAGGGACTACTGGAGTACAGAACAGGAGCCTCCTTTCAGGGGACACCACCCACACTGCCTAGGGACCCAGCAGGTCTTTGGGTACTGCCAGAGCATCCAGGAGGATGGGGCAATGGTGCAATATTAGGGGACAAATCCACAAAGGCCTAGATTTACAACTTAACCTCAGCTCAACACCTGTTCTCCAAGGGCTCAAGCTCAGACCATCTCCCAGGAGGAAACCTCCCAGTCCTGCCTGCCCTCCACAGGGTCAAGTAGGCAGATTCACTGATTGGGTGTCACTGGCAGGATCTGCAGAGCAGCTGTGCACAGAGGCCCCTCCCACAGGTGAGGCAGGAGATATGAAGGGTTGGGGACCCTGGTCCTGTGCTGTGACTGCAGCAGCAGAGCTCTGAGTCTCTCTGCCATGACCTGGGCTCTATCCCACTCTCTATGCACAGGAAGGGGACTTGCTGGCAGCCCCAGGCTGACCCTTTTCTCCCTCTGCTTTGAAATCCCCTGGATTCATGAACTTGCCGTCTCCTCTTTGCACATCTTCCTCCTCTCAGGGTCCTGGCCCCAGTTGGTCCTGACACAGACACTCGAGTCTGCAGCTTTGGGATAGAGGGTCCACATATACTACTCTGGAGACAGCAGTGATACGTGGGGTTACAGCCAGGTGTGCTGGGATCAGCAGCAGCCTTCCCTTGTGCATAACATCTCCCTTACGCTCGGGGCCCCTCCTCATTCCACATCTGGACACACGGCCTCCGTGGCCTCCTCCAGCTGCAGCTAGAAGACTCACTCTGTTGCCTGAGTGCTTTCTTTCCAGGAAGACCTCACTCCCAGGGGTTCCACACTTAGGGCAAAACTTCCCTGGGCTTGCCACCCACCCCTTGCCCTATACCACACAGGGGTCGAGTTTCTGGGGTCTCCCTACCACACATTCTGAACCTCTCCTTGGCTTTGCTAATGGGTCCCCAACATGCTGCAGCTGCCTCTTCTAAGACACCAGCTGGACCAAAGCTCTCTTAGGAAAATGATTTGGGAAACTAAAGGGTGCTCATCCTCCTCCTGCCCTGAGGGCCTCAGCCCACAAATGCTACCCAGCTCCATGATGACCAGAACGGAGAGGGCACCGGAGTTGGCGAAGGGGACCAGCTTACCTGAAGATGACTTCCACCAGCCCTGGTCCAGCTCCCAATGGTCTCAAGTCCTCAAACACCTGGTTTCCCTGTGTCCTAGCCTCTCAGTCACCGTGTCCACCCAAGCTTGAGAGGAGAAATGAAAATACTCCAAAAACAAGAAGATGGTATGTTAACATGTTGATTTAGGAAGCCGGAGGATAAACTGAAAACTGGAGAGCCAACCCAGCCATGTGAGTGCGAGTCTCCTCTTATCTCCAACTCTGATCAGTTTCTCCAGGGTTGGGCCAGCAGACAATGGAAGCACCGAGCTTCTGCTCGGGTCAAAGGGCCCTTCCTCTACAGACACTGACCAGCATCCTGTAGCCCCATTTCGGTCCCTTTCTCAGCCCACCATGCCCTGGCTCCAACAGAGTGGACCCCACGTTCAGTGCCACGTGGCAGCAGACCCTGGTTCACTGGATTATTGCATCCACAGCATGGCTCCAAGCCCTCTTTCCAGAGCATGTGGCCCCGACTGACTCCTCAGTCGCTTTGGTTTTCTCTCCAGCCCCCGGTCCCTATAACTCGTTTTAGGGTAGCAAACAGAATTGGGGGTCCATGCTGGGGGTGGGGGTGGGGTGGGGCCAGGGACCAGGGACTAGCTCAAGGTCACCTTGTGGGAATGTGGGGGACCCAACGGGGGAACTTACGGTTTGTGTACCTGTACCTTGCCACGTGGTCCCTGCTGAACGCTCAAGACAAAGAAGCGGGGACTTAGCCATGTCAGGAAACCACACTGGCCCAACCATCCCATCTCGTTTCCTTCCGGAGAAAATCTCACGATATTTTGGAATTGCGAGTGGGGGTCTCCCAAGGAGTCCAAAAGAGGTGGGGAGTGCACAGAGAGAGGGGGAGGGGTGGTGTCTCTGGCCACGCCCACCGGAATCACGGATGGGGGTAGGTTGGGTGTAGGGTGGGCTAGGAGTGGGTGGGGGTGGGGTGGGGTATGTGTGCGCATGGGCTGGAGTGTGGGTGGTTTGGGGTAGGGGTGTTGGGGATGTGGGTTGGGGATCAGGGTGTCAGTTAGTGGTGGGGGTAGGGTTATGGGGTTGGTGTGGTGTGGAGGTTTGGGGTAAGGTGGGTGTAGGGTTGTGTGGTAGGGTGCGGGTAGGGGAGGGGGAAGTGGGAAGAGGCCCTTGTACCTGGGTGTCCAAGGGGTGCTGGGGGGCACATATAGACAGGTGCACACAGAAAACTACACAGATAGAAAGAACAGGGGGCTTCACCCAAAATGTGTGCCCTAAGCGGTGGTAGGCTAGCAACAATATTGACAGGCTCAATATTGACAGGGAATGACCTAGACAGTTGCACACAGAGAAAGCGGTTTTCCAAGTCAGTTGAGCCCAGAGGTCCTTGTTTTCAGCTGTCCAGGGCGAGCACTTCCAACCCTGCCTGCTGCTCTACAGGTTGGTCCCTGTCAGGAGCAAATGCCAAGATTTTGTAACCTTTGAGGATAAGTCACAGAGTTAGAAGTGCAACATGATATGATCGATGAGCAAGTGAAAGAAAACAACCAGGACAAAGAAAGTCGGGTGCTTACGAAAATTCATGCTCCTGGAGAAGAAAGCTTGTACTTCTGCATATGTGCAAGTTTCCTCTCAGGGATGTTAGTGTGTACATGCACATGTGTGTGCACATGTGCTTGCCGACATGCCTGCCAATACATTTGTGAGTATAAGCTGTTGGAACTGACCTAGCCAGATGATGGAAGGTGGATAGTGAAAACATGAAGGTTTTAGGGAAAGGTAAATAGACGCTGGCCAGCCGAAGCACTGAAGCCAGGGAATCAATCCCTGTTATCTCACTGAGTGAACAAGTTCTAAGTGGAATTGACAGTGGTGCACCCAGGATGCCTGACAGTAAGGAGAGGCAGGAGGAAAGAGCCTGGGGAGTACACAGAGAAAAATTCACTGCACCTGCAGTTTATAAAAAGTAGAAAATATACCTAATGAGCTGGAAGGAGAAACTATACCTAATTAATTGAGTTATCTAGATAAGGAGATTTCCAACCAAACAGAGAAAAGTGCTGCCTGGTTTCTTCTTGCTGCCTATAGTGAAATATGAAGGAAAATTAAAAAAAAAAAAACCACTTTAAGAGGAAAGCCTATTAAAAAAAAGGAGACAGAACTTGCTAATTTGGAAATTTTCCATTCTTTTAAGATGACAGAAGATGCTAAAAGTAATGGCTCTGAAGCAAAGATCATGTTCAGGGCATTGAGGAAAGGTGGTCTAAATATAACATTATACATCACCTATACGTCAATTCTTAAATTTTTTTTTAATAAAGGTGGTTTAAAGATGAGAGTAACTGTAAAATTCTGTATTGAGCCTCAGAAAGGTGGAAGGGAATGTTTCATGGCATTATTTAGTCAGGCCAATGTCCTCCAAAGAGTTTAGGGTTGTCACTCAGAGATCATTTCAGTCACGCAACAGGACATCTACCAAGTTTCAGGGTGTTATCCCTCAGCTATCTGAGCAGAAAACCAAGACAAGATAGGCTGTATTATGAAGACATGTGTGATTGTGGCTTTGGAGTGGGGTGCTTTGGCATGAACACCAGTAAGATTATCAGGAGACACACCAAGTTTTTCAGATAACATATTTAAGCTCAGCTTAGACTGAAAGGACAAGGAATAGTACAAAATAAGGGAGCTCTGGACTTTTACCTTCTACAAGCAGGAAGCAGGCTGGGCAGACTATTTCACTGTAACCATATAGTACCCACATTTCGTGCAATGGAATCATGTCATAGGGACAGAATTAAACATTCAGAGACTGAAGACTAGAAAGTTTCCAGGACTTGAATCCTAATCAAAGGACTGCCAACAAGAACCCAGGGGATTTCAGAACTGCTACTACTGACTCCCATCTCCCCTCCCCTTTCTGGAACAGGAGTGTCTATGAAGGTTGTTGGAGTCCAGCCCCAGTAGCCAGGGAGTCAACCTGAAGGGGTGAGCGGTGTCAGTGAGAAACTGAGGCAGCCTCTCTTTTTTCTTGGACTGCCTGTTTATTTCAAGCTTATGATTCTCTTTTATACTTTTACAAAAGCATTGGGTCAGAGGTTTGATATTTTTAGTTCCCACTCACCCAGACTTATTTTTCTCCAAAAATCACTGTTGCCCCTCAAAAGGAGTTCCTTCCTCATCAATTCTCTTATCTACTTTTTCTCATGTGTCCTTGTGAATACACTGTAAGTCACGCTAATGTCATACCACATTCCTCAGTTTATTTCTTATCTTTCTAATCCTGTTTGCCTCTAGTATTCTAAGCTCACTATTTCTGAGAAAGGGCTTCTAGCTAATAATATCTCTAAAGTCCCTAATTTCTATAAGCTATAGTAAAATATGCTAACATTACAGCAATTCTTAAATCTTTAGTTTCTAACTATTTTAATTATTCTAAGGTTCTAAATTCAGCAAACTCCTTTGCCATAAACACTTTTCTCACAAATAGGCGTCAGATAGCAATCCCTCCCATGGCCTCAAGCTGTGGCCTGCATGCTCACCCTGGAACAGTCTTTTGTAAAAGTCCTTGAACAAATGTCAGTGATTAACTTTATGAATTATTCTTTGAGCACAGCTGCAGAAGGCTTGATGCCTTCTCCTGCTCCTCTCAAAAACAATAAGCACCTTAATATTCTCTTCAGCCCACTCAGTCAAGGAAAGAAAAAAACAAGTCAGAATCACAAAGCCTAACTCCTTCATTCTGGTCCGTGCCTATGGAACAAAGGGAAGGGGTTTAGGGCCATGCCTCAATTTTGTCAGTAATGCCTAATGCAACTCCTGACATCTCCCCCTTTTTTATTTTTTAGAGCATAGGTATGAAACTCAGTAGATAGAGTGGAAATATTTTGGCTGAGTATTCTGAAAAGGCACGAGGCTATTACACAAATCAGAACTAACAGGCATAAGCACATAGCCACATTAATCATTACTGTAGAAAAGGATGCATGGGAAAGATACCCCTCTGGATTTTCAAAGAGGGAATTAGAAAGCCATTGAGAGGAAAAGTCAGACTCCACCTGCTTCATATCCTGAATATCCTGATATAATTTAGAGATATCAGTACTAAAATCGGAATGATTCCAGATGTCTAAAATATGTTTCTGAATGCATTCCCAAGAATGCATGAACTCATTCACTTGTACAGGGGTAACGCACATCCATTTTAAATTTAGCATGGCACCTTAAAGATAATTTAATTTTTAAGATTGTAATTTCTTGCCCCATAAGCAGAACTGCTTCTTCTAAAACATTGACCCTATTTTTTATTTTCTTATCTAGAATTTCCTGTGTAGTAAGAGCTATGGAGACATTTTTGGACAGCTGAACAACAAACAAGGCCATATACACATCTTTTGACAGGGCAACAGGAGAAACTGGGACTGATGCAATTATGGCAATCAAGGCAGTTATTCCCAAAACCAGAGCTGCAATGAATCTCTTAGGTCAAAAAATTAAGCCATTAAGTTCATATAAAACTTTCCATGCATAATCATCAAGCCATTGTCCCTCTAATTTTACAGGAACCAGCAAATATGGTGGTTGCTTTATGATCATCACAGCCTTATAATTATTATAATCATTCCCATCAACACAATTTGATATAAAACAATTCACACATATAACATTGTAAACAGAAACTTCCAAATCACTCTGATTTCTGGCCAACAAAAAGGCATAGGGAGAATGTACATAGGCCCACACAATGTATCTTTGTTCTTTTAAAGGTCTATGTAAAATCACAGGTGCCATAGCAGCTAGTGCTTTCCATAACTCAGGCTGAATGGTACCCGTTCCATCGAAGCTCACTAAAGGAGGAACCCATCCATTAGCATGTCACCTAGTGATTACCAAAGGCATAGGGACCTATAAGGCTCTACATAAATCAAGCCCCATCATTGATTCGAATGATAGGGACACACCCATTCAGTCAGAAAATGTCTGGTGGCAGCAATGGGAATAGATAACTTTATGCCATATATGAATTCTTTCCAACGAGGAAAGCCAGAAATTCTGCTTATGCTTTCCCAGGCCTGTAGTCCTTGTTCATCAGAGTCTGAAGTGGGCAGTGCACAGCTCGGATAGTCCTTTAAATGTGGGGCTGCCTTTTTAAGGGCATCAAATAGTTTTTCTTGCACCCCCAGCATCAGCAGCTATAAAGACCAAAAGTCTCTCTTGCCATCACTTCTAGGAGAACCAGTAAGCATGCCTTTCAAGGAAGTGCTAATGCATCCATTCAAAACTGGAGTTGATCCTTGTAAAGAGGAAGGTATAGCAAAGCAAATAGGTGGACACATGGACATGCCTGAAAAATTGAAGGGTGTGCTGACCACTATTTTGACATTGTCAGGATAGACAGAAGCCCCGCCCAAAAGAAGAGTATCATTAACAAAAATATGAATGGGCTGATTCATCCAATCAACAGGCTGAACAGAAGGTGGATTATGCAAATATGCCCAATGAAACTTTTCTGCGCTGGAAGGCGCGGCTGACAAGCCAACACAGCAAGCATGGCCACAAACATTACCATAGGAGTGGCCTCATGTCTCCACCTTTCTATGAATCCTTCAGCCTGCTGAGCAAGGTGTTTCAGCTGGCCCCAACTTGGTACCGTGCTGGAGGTGGTTGCTTGAGTACAATGACAGTGATGAGGTGGAGCAGAATACCGTTGAACTCGATCAGCATGTCTCTCCTGAAGTGCCAGGTGTCTGAAGTGATGTACTAGCGGTGAAGCCTCAGGTGAAGAATCCTTCACCCTTTGGCTTTTCCCTGGCTCCCTCAGGCTGGGACTCATGAGCTTCTGGTCTTCCCATCTTTCCTCGGTCCCGGACTCCAGGGCCCCAGGGATCTCAGTGACCTTGGGGGTCTTTGTGATCCTGGAGGTCTCATGGGGCTGGACATGTCGAATCAGCCTGATGGGATTCCAAACAGAAGTAGAATCCTGTGGAAACACACAAGCATACCCTCTCCATTCTCCTGTAAGGAGGTCTTTCCATTTGACCAGAAGCCGAGCCATAGCCCCTTCAGGAGTCCAGTGTCTCATCATTGCAGTCTGCCACTGTGTGTCCACGTTTAAATGATTAATTACAAACAAAGCATGGTGTAAAACACGATGTGGAGAGGAATACTTAAATTCTCCCTGCTTTAATTTAGCTATCTGATTTTTTAAAGTTTGGTGCACCCTTTCCACTATGGCTTGACCTTGGGGATTATAAGGTATTCCTGTTGAATGTACTATGGAAAATTGTTGACAAAATCTCTTAAAAGCAGCAGAAGAATAAGCCTGGGTTTTATCTGTTTTTATTTGTTCGGGGAGTCCTATTTGGGAAAAACACTGAAACAAGTGCTGAATTACATCTCTTGCTCCTTCACCTGATCTAGCAGAGGCTATAATTACATGAGAAAATGTATCCAAGGCAACATGCAAAGGACAGTTTTCCAAAGGCCGGAATGTGAGTTCCGTCCATTTGCCAGAGAGCATTAGGCCTAAGGCCTCGGGGATTTACTCCTAATGCTGGAGATGGATTAAATATTGGGCAATTTGGACATAACTTAACTATTTGTCTAGGAATATGAAATTCATGCCTTAAACCGGCTGCATTTTGATGATGAATTTTGTGAGAATTTTTGGCCTTGTCAATCTCTTCATGTAAGTTTAAAGCAATTACTTTAGCTAATGCATCTGCCAAAGCATTTCCTTCATGTAAAGGGCCGGGCAAGCTTGAATGGGCTCTAATATGTCCCACAAAATATTTCTTATTTCTGTGTTTAATCTCTTTCTGTAAATCAGATAACAAGGAGAAGATAGTAGTTTTATTTTCCAGAATATTAGCAGTCTCTATATGAGGAAACAACCCTACAGTAAATTGGGAGTCAGTCAAAAGATTGAAGGTGTGGCCTCTTAAATGTTGTAAAGCCCAAATAACTGCTCGTAACTCAGCCCTCTGGGCAGATGTCTCTTCAGTTACCTGAACATGGGATATTCTATCCATAAGTGTGACTGCTTTACCGTTAGAGGAACCATCTGTGAAAACTAAAATTGCCCCTTCCAAAGGCTGAATAGAAAATTTCTTCAGAAAAATCACTGGATGAGTTTTCAAAAAATGAAAAAGGGGACTTGAGGGCAAATGAAACAAAATTTGACCCCAGAAATCTATCAGGGCAACTTGCCAATCATCACTGTTTTGTAAAAAAAAAAAAAAAAAATCACAATTGATTCTTATTGAAGGGATTCACTTTATTTGTTATTTCTTTTCCAAAAAGTCCCACCCTTCTTTTTCTACCTTTTATAATTAATTGTGCCACCAATCTGGGATAAGATAAAACTATTTTTCTTGGGGTCACTGGTAGATGGAGCCATTCCAATGGGCCTTCTTGCCACAAGCATCCTGTAGGTGTATGCTCTGTGGCGAGAATAATTAAATCCCTTCCTCTGGTAATATTAACCCTAATTAACTGATCACTTAAAGCCTCATACACTTTAATAAGAGCCGACTCTGCCTCACTAGTCAATTCTGAGAACTGGGATTAAGATCACCTTTTAAGCAGTCAAATAAAGGCTTCAAATCTGCAGTTGCGAAGTCGCTTCAGTCGTGTCCGACTGTGTGCCACCCCACAGGTTGCAGCCCACCAGTCTCCCCCATCCCTGGGATTCTCCAGGAAAGAATACTGGAGTGGGTTGCCATTTCTTCTCCAATGCATGAAAGTGAAAAGTGAAAGTGAAAGTGAAGTCGTGTTTGACTCTTCGTGACTCCAAGGACTGCAGCCTACCAGGTTCCTCCGCCCATGGGATTTTCCAGGCAAGAGTACTGGAGTGGGGTGCCATTGCCTTCTCCACAAATCTGCAGTAGTCAGCTTTAAATGTGGGCATATCCAATTAATATCTCCTAATAATTTTTGGAAATCATTTCAAATTAGTCAACGATCTCTCCACAGCTGCAAAGGGGCATGTATAGATATTTACCACCCTCCCCAAATAAAAAAAGGAGGATTTACTTGTATCTTGTCTGGAGCCATCTTTAAACGTCAGTTTTCCAAAGCCTCAATCAATACAGATAAAATTTGTGGCAACAAGTTTCTGTCCTTATGAGCTGCCAAAATATCATCCGTATAATGTATCAAATATAAATCCTTATACTCTCTTCTAACATTTTGCACAGCTTGGTCTACAAATTTCTGACACAAGGTGGGGCTATTGCTATTTTTCATTCCCTGAGGTAAAACCTTCCATTGAAACCTTCTATAGGGCTGTTTAAAATTAGCTGAAGGGAGACTGAAGGCAAAACGCTTACAATCCTGGTCAGCAGGGGAATGGTAAGGAAACAATCCTGTAGATCTATAACTATCACATTATTCTGAAAAGGCACAGCAACTGGGGAAGGGAGGCCTGGCTGGAGGGACCCCAGGTCTTCCATCGTTGTGTTTATAGCTCTCAAATCTTGTAACAATCTCCATTTTCCTGATTTTTTCTTAATAACAAAAGTAGGAGTATTCCAGGAGCTATTAGAAGGCTCTATATGGCTGGCTGCCAGCTGTTCCATAACTAAATCCTCAGCTGCCTGTAGCTTTTCAGCTGTTAATGGCCATTGATCCACCCATACCAGGTCATCAGATTTCCAGGTAACAGAGTTGGCAGCAAGAGCAATAGCCTCTAGGATAAATTTGAATATCCCAGACCTTCTCTATTATTGTTAGGAACCTCTAAAGGAGAAACAATTCCCTGCTGATGTTTACCAAGTCCCTTATCAGGATTATACCTCATCTGCAAGTAACCTTTCCATCTGAGCCATATAAAAGCATCCCCATCTGAGATAATGTATCTCTCCCTCATAAAGAAAAAGGCAGTGAAGGAACCACATATGGACAAAAGGTTCCTTGTGCCCCCTTCTCATCTGACCATGTCAAAATTTGTGAGCTCTTAGCAACCGAGGGCACTGACCCTATTCCCACCAAGCCAGTCAAGTGTGTCGGCCAGGATGAGGGCCAGTCTTTTCCAGCAATGCAAGAAACGTCTGCTGCAGTATCTAACAGCCTTGACATTTTATTTCCTTGAGTTAAAAGATCTTTCAAAGGCCTAGAAGCTGTAATTTCCTGCACCCAAAGGCTAGATCACTAGATCCAAATCCTCTGGGGTCCCTAGCTTGAGAAGTCAATGTTTTTCCTGTCTGATAATAAGGTAAAAGCAAAAGCTGTGCTATTCTTTGACCTTTATAAATTTGCACAGTTTTAGTAGGCAGCAAGATCAAAACTTGAATTTCCCCAGTACAATCAGAATCTACGACACCAGGCACCACCAAAATTCCTTGAAGGGAAAGTGAGCTACACCCCAGCACAAGTCCTACAATGCCCTTAGGTGGGGGGCCACCCAGAGAAGGCAATGGCACCCCACTCCTGTACTCTTGCCTGGAAATTCCCATGGACGGAGGAGCCTGGTAGGCTGCAGTCCATGGTGTCAAGAAGAGCTGGACATGACTGAGCGACTTCAGTTTCACTTTTCACTTTATGCACTGGAGAAGGAAATGGCAACTCCCTCCAGTGTTCTTGCCTGGAGAATCCCAGGGATGGGGGTACCTGGTGGGCTGCCATCTATGGGGTCGCACAGAGTTGGACACGATTGAAGCGACTTAGCAGCAGCAGCAGCAGCAGCAGCAGCAGCAGCAGCAGCAGCAGCAGCAGGGGGCCAGCCACTCCCATTGGAATTGGAGTAACCGGTACATCAGGGGTTAATATTGTTGCAGTGGTGGAAGTGAGGTCCAGTCCCATGCTACCTGAGGTTGCTCTGAGGAGTTCTGAGACAGGACAAAGGGAAAGAGGGATTCAATGCAGCTGCCCCTATTGTTTTCTGGGGCTGGGGCTACCCCTGCTGCCGGTTTCCCTGAAACTGAGAAAAATTACCTCCCTGTACTTTGGGGGTGAGTGTAGTCCCATTCTGATGAGATTTGGACCTACAATCTTTTGCCCAGTGATACCCCTTCTGGCATCGGGGGCAAGGTGCCTTTGGGGGATTGGCATTAGCCTGTATTGGCAGTTTGTTGTCCCTGCTTAGCAGGACATTGCTGGCAAAAATGCCCCATTTGGCCACAAGAGAAATAGATTTTATTTGTAAGATTGTTTTCATTAAGGTTAATCTTTGTTCTCATTCCCTGAATAACTTGGGCAGCTGTTTCTCCCCTCGACGCTGCAGCTAAGACTACCCCCTGCATAAAGGAAGTTCCTACTTCCTGGCAGGTCTGTATGTAAGTCCAAAGACATCCCTTACTTCTAACAGGTCTAAGCAACGCCTGACAGGTAGAATTAGCATTCCCATAAGCCAATTGTTTAAGAACTATCTCTGTAGGCTCAGTACTCTTCATAGTTCTTTCCACAGCAGTTTTCAATCTGGCCACAAAATCTTCATATTTTTCATCGGGTCCTTGCTTGATATTACTCAGAGTGGATAATTTTGCATCTGAAGGGAGCAGAGATTTCCATGCCAAGACACCTATGGCCATAACCTGATCAAGTGCTGCTTTAGACAACCGTACTTGGATTATGTTAGATTCATACTCTCCATCTCCTCTTTATGCCACAGATCCCACTCTCCTGAGCTTTGTGTCACTAGAGGTTTTGTTTTCCACTGACTGCAGTCTAGCCAACCTATCATACTCTGCCAACCAAAGGAGGTACTCTCCTCCAAGAAGGCAAGGCTTTGCAACGGTTCTCCAATCATATGGTGTCATCCATCTCCCAGCCAAGGCATCTGGCAGAGTGAGTGTATATGTGGAGGTAGACTCATAATCATGACAGGCTTGTTTAAGTTCTTTCAGCAGCTTATATGGGATTGGTTCCCATTTTCCTTCTTCCTCGTGATCCCAATCCATTTTGGTAAAAACTACTGGAAAGGGCATAGAAAATTCCAAGTCTCCCTGTTGTTCTGCCTCCCTTCTAGCCTGGGTGAGGCCCCCCTGAGGGGGTTTACCCCAAGGAGCACGCTACGCATACTGTTCACGTGTCCACCTCAAAGGCTCCTTTGTTTCAGAAAAGTCCTCATCTTCATCAACCTCAGCCAATATTTTGGGAGGCTTTGGGGGCAAATTGGGGAACTCCTGGGACCTGGAAGGCGCAAGTGGAGGCAGCGGGGATCGCCTTAAATCAGAAAGTGGTGGATAAGTTTTTAAAGGTTTACATAGAGGGGGAGGGGGCTCACCAGGATGCCCGCCCGCAGCGTCCTCCAAGCCCTCTCCTTCCTCAGGAGGTAGAGCACAGTCTCCCTCCTTTTCTTCGTCAATGGCAGAAAACATAATCTGCGCAGAACTTGGAGACCCACCGTCCACTGCTATAGCTTCCCCCAAGGGCTGTCTAACAGCCTCATGATGAGGGTCAAGGACGTCACTAATTTTATTCCACAGGGTTTAAAAGCGTCTATAGGAACCGCTTCTGGCCCAAGCAAAGTGTAAAACAAATGTAACTGATCTCCCACCTTAGTCCAGGTGTCCAGATTTACAGTACCTTCCTCAGGAAACCATGGGCATTGCTCTTATAAAAAGATTAGAAACTTAGACAGCCTTCCCTTGCTTACTTTAACACTTCTATGGGCTAACATGTGAAGTAGTATTTCAGTAAACATTTGCCTGTTCTTAGATGCAGAAAGACCCATTCTCCTAGAAAATATTTTTATACATTCTGTACCCTCCTCACTCTGCCTAAACTGCAGAGGGCGCAGAGGGGGTGCTGGCCAACCACAGGTACAATCCTAAATGACCCGAATTACAATCTTAAATTACGTACCCTTCAGTGTCCCCTGTTTGGGCGCCACTTGCCAAAGTCCAGTTCCAGCAGCCAGGGATTCAACCTGAAGGGATGGACAGTGCCGGCGAGACACTGAAGCAGCCTCTCCGTTTTTTTTGGACTACCTGTTTATTTCAAGCTTATGATTCTCTTTTATACTTTTACAAAAGCATTAGGTCGAAGTTTGATATTTTTAGTCCCCAGAGACCCAGATTTATTTTTCTCCAAAAATCATTGTTGCCCCTCAAAAGGAGTTCCTTCCTCAGCGATTCTCTTATCTACTTTTTCTCATGTGTCCTTGTGAATACACTGTAACTCATGCTAATGTCTGAGCTCCAAATCGCATTCCTCAGTTTAATTCTTATCTTTCTAAGACTTATTTGCCCCTAGTATCCTAAGCTCACTATTTCTTAGAAAGGGCTTCTAGCTATAAATATCTCTAAAGTCCCGAATCTCTATAAGATATAGTAGAATATGCTAACATTACAGCGTCCCTTAAATCTTTAGCTTCTATTTTAATTATTCCTAAACCCTAAACTCAGCAAACTCCTTTGCCATGAACACTTTTCTCACAAGTAGGCTTCAGATAGGAATCCCTCCCATGGTCTAAAGCTGCAGCCTCCATGCTCACCCTGGAACAGTCTTTTGTAAATGTCCTTGAACAAGTGTCAGTGATTAACTTTATGAATTATTCTTGGAGCACAGCTGCAGAAGACTTTATGCCTTCTCATGCTCCTCTCAAAAAAAAAATAAGCACCTTCATATTCTCTTCAGTCAACTCAGCCAAGGAAAGGAAAAAAAAAGTCAGAATCACAGAGCCTAACTCCTTCATTCTGGTCAGTCCCTACGGAACAAAGGGAGAGGGTTTAGGGCCTTGCCTCCATTTGTCAGTAATGCCTAAGGCGGCTCCTGACAACATGGCCCGCACGTAGGAACCCCTCCATGCCCAGTGGAGGCTGCAGGGCCCACGAGTGGGGACCCCCTTCTTGGGAGTTGAGGGAACAGGGCCGTCGACTAGGGAAACCTTCGTGTTCGGGGAATGACACCCGTACTCGGGGGCCCCGTGATCGCAAGAAAGTGGGGCTCATGCCACGCACCCAGGAAGCAGCAGCTCTCACCGAGCCGCGTGGTCAGGAAGGGGGCGTCCCAGCCACGCGTGCTGGGGGGAGGGATGGTCCACTCGGGCAGGAAAGATTTCAGGGGTGCTTGCGCAGTGCGCGCAGGAACCGGAGTGCTCGCCCTGCACCCCACAAGCAGGAATGTGGATGGCCTCACGTCGCGCGCTCCGGGGAAGGGCTGGCCCCGCACGCGCGCAGGAACGCCTGGGGCTCAGCCCCGCCGTGGGTGCAGCAAGTGGGGTTTTGCAACACGAGTGCCAGAAGGTCTGGAGCACTCAAGAAGTGGGGGCTCGCATTGTGCTATGCGCGCACAGGAGAAGGTTGATACCGTACGCCCAGGAAGAGGGGCTCTGTCACCTGCGGTGTGAGGCCATGCGCACGCAAGAAGGGAGAGCTCGCAACTTGCAGCGTGGGCAGAAAACGGGAGGCCTCGTGCCGCCCGTGCCGGGGAGGGCTTAACAGCAGGCGTAGGAATGAGGGTTCTCCTGCCCCGCCGCGCGCGGAGGAAACGGGGTGCTCTCGCCGCCTGGTCAGGAAGTGGGGTTTCGCGCCTCACGTACCAGCGGGGAGGGCTGACCCCCAGCGCCCAGGAACCGGAGTCTCGCTCCGCACCGCGCGCGCAGGATGTGCGGGCACGCCCCGGAGATGGCGAGGGGCCCGAGGGGCCCGGCATGTTCAAGGAGAGCTCTCGCCCTGCAGCGTGGGCAAAAGGAGATCTCGCGCTGAGAGTGCCAGTTGACCCTGCGCCCACAGGAAAGACGTGCTTGTCCCGCGCGCAAAGGAAAGCGGAGCACGCACCGCGCGCGCCAGGAGAAGGGCTGGTCCCACGAGCGCGCGTTATTTGGGGTCTCTTGCACCTCTGGGTAAGGGGGCTGGACGCCCTATGGCTGCTGCAAGCTGTCCGGACGGTGGGAGGGACGGGGAGAGGCGCGATTGGTATTTCCCGCCACCCGTAGGAAGTCGGGAGCTGCGGGCTATGGCTGCCGCTCGCGGCTCTCGGTGACCTGGAGAGGCGAGGGGTGAGTGGCGCTCACCGTGGGGCCAGATGTCCGGCTGAGGCGGTGGCTCCAGGCCCAGCCGGGTCCGACCAACGCCCCAGAGGTTGTTCGCCCGGAACCCTGGAGGCGGGCGACCGCGCAGGTGAGGCCGGAAGCGCCCTTCCTGCAGCAGTCCCGCGTCCGCCCGCCAGTCCCCTGTGCTCCCAGCAGCGGTCCCTGGATACTGAGTCCCCGGAGCCCTCTACGCACGCCCCCGCGGCGTTTCCAAAGCGCTGGCCGTTAGGCGGTGATTGGAAGTCGGGTGGTAGGAGAAGCGGTCTTGCTCTCCCACGGGGGCTGCCTGTACACCCTCACATTGCCCAGTGCGGCACGCAGCCCAAAGGCGGAATGGCCTCTGAGGGCGCTACCTGTAGTTACTGCTCAACCAGTCTGAGCTCAAACCCTGCTGCTGCTTTGGCACAAGTGTGCCACGAGGACGTCAGCTGGTATATGACTGTTCTGTAGCTGGGCGCTGGTGAATACCTGATCCCGCCAAGAAGCATCAGCCAAGTGTTGTTCAGGAAGAAGGTGGCAAGGTCAACCCGGGAGAGCACAGACAGAACAGTGAGTCAGAGGTCCTGGCAGGTCCCAGGGGAGGTCGTGGCAGGACCTGCATGTCAGCAGGAGTGCCAGTGTCTTTAGGGATCAAGAGCAGGATTTGTATTCTCTGGTTCTGTGGCATCTTACGCAGACACTTGGGGAAAGCGGACTTGGCCAGATGGACAGCGGTGACCGCCCCTTTAAGGACTCCAAGCTCTTACTATTACCCGCAAGGCCTCCAGGGTATTATAGTATGAACCGACTTCTCCTTTGTAAAAGGAGTCTCCAGGAGGGCGCCTGTGAGAAAAGCAGGCTCTGGTGGACTTTGGCTGTGGCGGGTCCATTCAAATGCACAGAACTCAGTACAGGCACGTGCTGGATGGTATCAGTGTTCACATCCTGCTTGTGATAGTGTGCGCTCTGATTCCGCTCAGTGTTCCCACTGGGAGAGGTGAGGCACGGTGCAGGGCAGCCTGTTTTTCATTTCTTATGCTAGAGTGCCATCATGTGGAACCTTGTTGTAATTGCAGTTCAATTCAGTTGAGCTGCCCAGTCGTGTCTGACTCTGCGACTCCATGAATCGCAGCAGGCCAGGCCTCCTGTGCGTCACCAGCTCCCGGAGCTTGCTCAGACTCATTCATGTCCATCGAGTGGGTGATGCCAGCCAACCATCTCATTGTCTGTCGTCCCCTTCTCCTGCCCTCAATCTTTTCTAAGATCGAGTACCGCAGGCTCGGAACCTCTCTGTGCCCAGTTGAGAGCGTGAGGCCCGGGAGTGGGGATCCTCTTCATGGGAGTTGAGGGAACAGGACCGTCGACTGGGAAACTGTTTGTGTGTGGAGTGTGTGTCTCTCTGTGTGGAAGAGTTCTGTGTGTGAGTGTGTCTCTGTGTGTGGGTGTGTGTCTCTTAGTGGTAGGGGTCTGTGTGTGTGGTGTGTGTGTGAACCCATATCTCTTTGTGGAAGTGGTCTCTGTGTATGGGTTTGTGTCTGTGTGGGAGTGTGTGTCTGTTGTGGAAAGGGTGTGTGTGGATGTGTGTCTCTCTTTTGGAAGGGATCTGTGTGTGTGTGTTTCTCTTGGTGAGTGTGTGTCTGTGAAAGCAGTCGTGTGGGTGTGTGTCTGTGTGTGGGTGTGTGTCTGTGTGTGGTTGTGTGTCTCTTTGTGGAAGGGGTCTCTGTGTGGATGTGTGTCTGTGTGTGGATATGTGTCCTTGTGTGGGTGTGTGTATCTCTCTGTGGAAGGGGTCTGTGTGTGTGTGTCTCTGTGTTTGGGTGTGTGTCTCTCTATGTTGAAGGGGTCTGTGTGTGGGTGTGTGTCTGTGTCAGTGTGTGTTTCTATTTCTGGCAGGGGTCTATGTGTAGGGGTGTGTCTTTGTGGAAGGGTTCTGTGTATGGATTGTGTCTGTGTGGGTGTGTGTCTCTCTGTGGAAGGTGTCTGTGTGTGGGTGTGCATCTGTGTGTGGGCGTGTGTCTCTGTGGAAGGGGTCTAGGTGTGGATGTGTTTCTGTGTGTGGGAAGGGATGTGGCTTTGGGGGGTTCTGTGGGTGTGGGAATCTCTCTGGAGGGGTGTGTCTGTGTGTGTGTGTGTGTCTCTCTCTGTTGAAGGGGTCTGTGTGTGCGTCAGTGTGTGGATCCGTACCTCTTTGTGGAAGGAGTCTGTGTGTGGGTTTGTGTCTGTGTGTGAGTGTGTGTCTCTCAATTCTGAAGGGGTCTCTGGGTAGGTGGGCGTTTGTGTGGAACGGGTCTGTGTGTGGATGTGTGTCTCTGTGGAAGTGGTCTCTGTGTGGGTTAGTGTCTGTGTGTGAGCGTGTGTCTGTCCTTGTGGAAGGGGTCTGTGTGGGGGTGTGCATCTGTGTGTGGGTGTGTGTTTCTCTTTGTGGGAGCTGTCTACGTGCAGATGTGTTTCTGTGTGTGGGAAGGGATGTGTCTTTGGCAGTGGGGGGGTCTGTGGGTGTGGGTATCTCTCTGGAGGGGCGTGTCTGTGTGGGTGTGTGTGTGTTTGTGGGTGTGTGCCTCTGTTTGTGGGATCTCTGTCTCTTATGGGGGGGGTGGTCCGAGTGTCTGTCTGTGCATGCCTCTGTGTGTAGGTCTGTGTGTGTGTGTCCATGTGTGTGTTTCCAGTGGGCAGAATGTACAGAGCATTCAGCGCTGCCTAGCTCCAGAACGTTCCTGTCACTCCAGAAGGATACCCCTTACCTGTGCAGAACATGCTCTCTAGTGCCCCTCTCCCCAGCCCCTGACAACCCAGTCTCCATGATTTGATCCGTGCGTGTCACGGCTGTCTGTGCCATAGACAGAGCAGACCGTGGGAGGTGAGCCTGGTGGATTTCTGTCAGGTTTGATGTGAGTCCCCTTTGGGATTGCAGCCTCATGACAGAGGCTAAGGTCATCTCAAGGTTTGTTGTAGGGAAAGGACTCAGTGACGGGGCAGAACCCTGCCAGGGTTCTGATTCTTGCTGCTGAGCACCAGTGTGCTCACGTGATGGGGGAGATGTCTGTAACACAGACAGCTCTGGCTTCTGATTTCTTCTGAGAGGAATATGCCCATAAGTTTCCTGTACCATTTTTCATCTTGAGGGCTCGTGAATTGAATCTTTCAGCAGGATGTAAAATTTCCCCAGAGCATTTGCAAGGTCCCAGGCTTTCTATCCATGGACCATGTGTCTCTTCTGCCCTCAGGGAGCTTCTCACGTGGGGTGATGCTGACCACGGGGTTGACCCCATTGCTGGCTTGCCTCTGGGTGTTATTTTCTCTATCTCTATAGTGTGAAGCAGTGTGGTAGACACTGTCCAAGATGGAAGACAAGGGAGTGTGCTTTTGTTCAAGCTGCAATTGCCTTGCTCTCTGGAGGTGTTCCCCATGAAGGCCTGGTGGGGGTGCCCTCAGTCGGCAGGAAGCATTAGGGCTCAGAGCTTAACAGTGTCCCACCGCTCAGCAATGAGACAGAACAGGTTAAAAACAAGAGCAGGAGCTTCCCTGGTGGCTCAGATAGTAAAGAATCTGTTGTGATACAGGAGACCCAGGTTCAATACCTGGGTTCGGAAGATTCCCTGGAGGAGGGCATGCCAACCCGCTCCACCATTCTTACCTGGAGAATTTTGTGGAAAGAAGAGCCTGCTGGGCTACAGTCCATGGGGTCCCAAAGAGTCAAAACTGAGGAGCTGATTTTAAACAGTGTCCCACCACTCAGCCATGAGAAGGAATGAATTATCAATAGATTAAAAAGAATTTTTTTTTTTCAGTAGACGGTTGATAATACTGCCTGAGCCACGAGGGTCAAATTGTGGCTCACACACGACCTAACTAGTGGCTCAGATGCTAAAAACTCTGCATGTGATGTAGGAGATCCAGGATTGATCCCTGGGTCGGGAAGAATCCCCTGAAGAAGGAAATGGCAACCTGCTCCAGGGTTCCTGCCTGGAGAATCCCACGGACAGAGGAGCCGGGTGTGCTGTTACACTCCCTGGGGTCACAAAGAGTCAGACACAACTGAGTGACGCATAAGGTGGTTAATACCCAAAGGCTTGGATAGGTCTCAAGGGGCTTCTGCAGTTAAATAAACAAATAAATAAAGTCACCCTCCAAGGAACAAATCCTGGGTGAGAGACCATTTATATCTCAGTCCAGGGATGGGATGGTGGGCCAGTAACTTGGCCCAAGGGAGGTCCTGATGGTGTTGGAACACACTTTGGCTCTTGACCGAGGAGGCGGTTACACGGATCGGCCCTTGAGATCAAACACTGTGACTCTGCATACACAGCTGCGTCTGGACCCTTTCACCTTTCAAGTCCAGCCCAGTACTGCAGGGCCGTGACATGCAACCAGTGGGTGACGGATTCAAGGTAGAGCCTTCCTGTAACACCTCTGCACCTTCCCGGGATTCTATTCGTTGTTACTGTTCAGTTGCTCAGTCTTGTTCAACTTTTGCTACCCCACACACTGCAGGACACCAGGCTTCCCTGTCCTGCACCATCTCCCGGTGTTTGCTCAAACCCATGTCCATCGAGTCGGTGATGCCATCCGACCATCTCATCCTCTGTCATTCCCTTCTCCTCCCGCCTTCAATCACTCCCAGCATCAGGGTCTTTTCCAATGAGTCAGTCCTTCCCATCAGGTGACCGGAAGTAAAGCAGCTTCAGTATGAGTCCTTCCAATAAATATTCAAGGTTGATTTCCTTTAGGATGGTCCGGTTGAATCTTCTGGCTGTCCAAAGGACTCTCAAGAGTCTTCTCCAGCACCACAGTTCCAAAGCATCAATTCCATAACCTATTCTCAAGTAAAAGTTAAAAGAAAAAGCAAAGTGAAGCTTGCCTGTAACTAGAGCAGTGCTGCTGGTCAAGTGTCATTGGCCAAGTGTCAGCAGGGAGGTCACCCACCCTGGTCGAACAGCTGAGCCCTGGATCGTGACTAATGGGGGGAGGGCAGGGTCCCTGCAGCACAGTGGACACAGACCCAGTCAGCTGAGTACACAGCATCCTCCGTTTAGATGGCTGGGGCTCAGCACACATTAGTTGTCATGGCCAAGTACTGCTAACCATCCCCAGAACCACATGCCAGATTGTCACCCTTCTGGGCATATTAATTGCATGACCGAATGCAGAGGCCCTCCCGGGAAATCTGTGACTTAGCTGGTGTGTGCAGTGTTATAAACAAGGGCAGCTGTGGGCTTTGCTTCCTCACTCCCTGGATCATCATGCTGACTGAGCAAACCTGGCTCCTTCATTCCACTGGGCTCGTGTGGCAAATTCAGCAAGAGCTGTGGACCTGTGCTGAACTCCTCATTCGTGGGTTGTTGAGAAGAAGCCAGCGTTGCCTCTACGTGAAACCCTCCCTCTACAGGTCCTGTGAGGGGGTGGTGCTAAGACGGGGAAGCTGATGGGACCTGTCCTACATTCTGGAAGGCAGGAGGGTGGACAGGGTGCACCTCTGGTTTGAAGTTTAAGAACAGAGGCTTCCCTGGTGGTCCAGTGGTTAAGAGTCTACCTTTGCAAGGCAGAGGACTCGGGTTTGATCCTCAAGTGGGGAACATATCATTTGCCGAGGAGCAAGTAAACTCATGTCCTGTGACTACTGAGTCTGTGCTCCTGGACAAGAGAATCCGCCTCAATGAGAAACCCGCAGACCTCAGCTAGAGACTGCACACACACAGCAGCCAAGACACAGTTAGCCAGACATTGTTCAATCGCTCAGTCGTCTCCGACTCTTTGTGACCCAAGGACTGTAGCACGCCAGGCCTCCCTCTCCATCACCAAATCCTGGAGTTTGCTCAAACTCATGTCATTCAGTTGGTGATGCCATCCAGCCATCTCATCCTCTGTCGTCCCCTTTTCCTCCCACCTTCAATCTTTCCCAACATGGGGGTCTTTTCCAATGAGTCAGCCCTTTGTATCAGGTGGCCAAAGTATAAATTTAAGAAAATTAATAAATAAATGTTGAAGGCTAAATATGGGAGGGGGTCATCCGATTTTTCATATCTTGGGTGACTGGGATTCTTGTCTCACTTCAGTTCTGACTTACGCATAATAAACTTGTGAGACAAGGTTAGGTACTGATCAGTTGAGGAAGATCTGAGCAGAGGCTTGCAGGACTTAACCCTCCTTTTCCGTAGAAGCAGGGACGTGTCCGGAAAGAACAAGTGTGCTGAGTCGTCTCCTGGGGATGATAGCAGAAGGAAAGCAAGCCGTCACATCCACCAAACCATCACAGAGATCTTCAAGCCAAGGGCACCTGTGAAAGCCCCAGGACCAGGAAACAGTGTCGATCCTAAGACCACGTCTCCCCTCAGATTCTTGTCAACTCAGCATCTTCAAGTTGTAGAACACAATATTGGGTTGTGGGGCATTTCTTTCAACCCTGATACCTTGAACATGGGGCTTCGCTCATAGCTCAGATTGTAAAGAATCTGCCTGCAGTGCAGAATACCTTGGTTCCATCCCAGGATCAGGGAAGATACTCTCGAGAACAGAATAGCAACCCACTCCAGTATTCGTGCCTGGAGAATCCCTTGGACAGAGAAGCCTGGCGGGCTATGGTCCACGGGGTCCCAAAGAGTCAGATATGACTGAGAAAGAGTGACACACATGTTGAACATAGGCTGTGAAGTGTCTTCTCTCTCCCTTCCCCACCGAAAGAAAATCCATCACCCAGCCTGGTGATGTTCCTGGGAGCAGCAGGGTGCTTCTCCCCTACTTTCTCAGCTGCACCAGGGGAGCGAGCTGCTGTGTTCAGGGCACCCAAAGCATCACTTTGGGTGACACTTTGGTGGGGGTCGGGTCTCTTTCTGGAGCCGTCTAGTTATCCTTGCAAATATAAATGGCAGACCTCAGGGTCTGTGATGGACCGAGGCTCTATGGGCACTGCGAGCGTTGCTTTATCACAGTCAGGTTTCTCAACTCTGCTGCTGCTGCCTCTGAGTCAGCTGAGTTCTGTGCACACCTGCTAAATGTCTGTGTTTTCCCCTCTCCCCCACCCCTCCACCCTTTGCTTCTCTGCAGCCCCTGCTCTCCAAGTGGATGGGCAGAATGCTACCTTTGCCTCCTGCAACATGGACAAGTGTATTCACGTTTGCAGACTTGGCTGCAACCACCCGTCTAAACGTTCCAGGGATATGGTGAGATTGAGTCCTGACTGTGGGGCTTCGGGTTCACGAAAGTGTGTGGGGAACTGGGAAACTGGATGGTCTCTGCCTAGGATTAAAAGCCTACTTACTGTGACTGCCAATTCATTCTCCTTCAGCCTCCTCGGGACTGTTGTTGCTGCCTCTGGTGGTCAGTTATCCACCTGGGTTGGCAGTGGTGTTTTTGTTTGTTCTTTTTTAATTATCTGGCATGAGCCAGGTGTTGGATTTTGCAGGAAAGACACTAAAGTAGGTATTACAAAAAAGTCTGAGGACATAAAGGGGAAAAAAGTGAGTAGGAAAATTACTTTTAAAGTCAGCTTTGAAATAACTTACTGGTATTATACTGGTTTCTAGATAAACTGGTTTCTAGGTTATTGACATTTGGCTTCCTTCTTAGATGTGATTTTGTTTTTGTTTTACCCTTGGAGAAATATGGCTGAGGGTGGCTGGTTGTGTAGAGTGTATGACTGTGCACTTTGGATCAAGGAGGAAGGAGAAAGGGAAACGTGCCTGAAAACTGGAGTGGTGCTTGCTTATCCAGGGTGAATGCAAGCAGGCTTCTTGCAGAGACGACAGAGTGCTCCTGCCCCCTGCTGGAAGGTTGTGTTAGTTCAGTTCAGTTCAGTTAGTTTAGCGGGTCAGTCGTGTCCAACTCTTTGCAACCTCACGGACTGCAGCACTCCAGGCCTCCCTGTCCATCACCAACTCCTGGAGCTTGCTCAATCTCATGTCCATTGAGCGAGTGATGCCATCCAACCATCTCATCCTCTGTCGTCCCCTGTGCCTCCTGCCTTCAATCTTCCCCAGCATCAAGGTCTTTTCCAATGAGTCAGTTATTTGCTTCAAGGGGCCAAAGTTTTGGAGTTTCAGCTTCAGCATCAGTCGTTCCAATGTATATTCAGGGCTGATCTCCCTTTGGGTGGACTGGTCGGATCTCCTTGCAGTCCAAGGGACTCTCAAGAGTCTTCTCCAATTCCACAGTTCGAAAGCATCAGTTCTTCAGTGCTCAGCCATCTTTATAGTCCAAATCTCACATCCATACATGATTACTGGGTAGAAGAACCATAGCTTTGACTAGGCAGACCTTTGTTGGAAAAATAATGTCTGTATTTTTTAATATGCTGTCTAAGTTGGTCATAACCTTTCTTCCAAGGAGTAAGCATTTTTTAATTTCATGGCTGCAGTCACCATCTGCAGTGAATTTGGAGCCACCCCCCCCCCGACCCAAATAGAGTCTGCCACTATTTCCACTGTTTCCCCATCTATTTGCCATGAAGTGATGGGACCGGATGCCATGATCTTAGTTTTCTGAGTGTTGAGTCTTAAGCCAAATTTTTCACTCTCCCCTTTCACTTTCATCAAGAGGCCCTTTAGTTCTTCTTTGCTTTCTGCCTTAAGGGTGGTGTCTTCTGCATACCTGACATTATTGACGTTTCTCCCGGGAATCTTGATTCCAGCTTGTGCTTCTTCTGCCCATCGTTCCTCACAATGTACTCTGCATATAAGTTAAATAAGTAGGGTGACAATGTACAGCCTTGATGTACTCCTTTCTCTGTTTAGAACCAATCTGTTGTTCCATGTCCAGTTCTATCTGTTGCTTCCTGGCCTGCATACAGATTTCTCCAGAGGTAGGTCAGGTGGTCTGGTATTCCCATCTCTAAGAATTTTCTAGAGTGTTTTCTGGTCCACACAGTCAAAGGCTGTGGCATAGTTAATAAAGTGAAAAGTAGATGTTTTTCTGGAACTCTCTTGGTTTTTTGATGATCCAGCAGATGTTGGCATTTTGATTCCTGGTTCCTCTGCCTTTTTGAAATCCAGCTTAAACAGCTGGAAGTTCATGGTTCATGTATGTTGAAGCCTGTCTTGGAGAATTTTGAGCATTACTATATTAGCGTATGAGATGAGTGCAATTGTGCAGTACTTTGAGCATTCTTTGGTGATTGGAATGAAACTTGACCTTTTCCAGTCCTGTGGCCACTGCTGAGATTTCCAGATTTGCTGGCAGATTGAGTGCAGTACTTTCACAGCATCATCTTCCAGGATTTGAAATAGCTCTACTGGAATTCCATCACCTCCTCTAGCTTTGTTCATAGTATTGCTTCCTAAAGCCCACTTGACTTCGCATTGCACAATGTCTGGCTCTAGGTTGGTGATCACACCATCATGATTATCTGGGTGAAGAAGATCTTTCTTATATAGTTCTTCTGTGTATTCTTGTCACCTCCTCTTAATATCTTTTGCTGCTGTTAGGACCATACGATTTCTGTGCTTTCTTGAGCCCTTCTTTGCATGAAATAGGCTATTGGCAACTGTAAGTTTCTTGAAGAGACCTCTAGTCTTTCCCATTCTATTGTTTTCCTCTATTTCTTTGCACTGATCTCTGAGGAAGGCTTTCTTTTCTCTCCTTGCTATTCTTTGGAACTCAGCATTCACATTGTGTTACAGGTACCAGGCTTTTTGCAGTCAGGACAGTGTAGTCCTGCCCCCTGCTGGACGCTTGTGTTTACTACACCCAGGCCTTCGTTTCTTTCTTTCTCTCTCTTTTTTAAACCTTTTGCTGTCTTGCAGAATGAGGTCAATGCTATCAAATGGTGCTGGGGTCCAGCCCCAGTGGATCCAGGGAAATTCAAAGGGTGAATGGCGTAGGTGAGGAAAAGTTATCTATTTAGAAATATAAGATTAGATTACGATGAAGTAGTGTATTAGGAAAATTTAGTGGAGAAAAGAGGCTGAATAACTTGGTTTACGTGGGAAGCCAATAAAAGGACAAGAGATTAGCACCATCTACGTTGGGCCACCGGCGCCCGTTTGAATATTGGACAGTGCCTCGCCATGGGCTCTCTCTCTGTCACAGTACTTAAAAGCCGGGGCAAGTCAGTAGACATGGTGAGCCTCCACATCCCTGATGGGAATTCAGCCTGAAAATAGAGTAAAGAGGTGATACAAGGGAAACCAGTCCAGCGACTGGCCCATCGCCTATTGTCCGGAAAGGCCTTTTATACCTTATTTTGAACCTAGACATCAATGTATAATATAAAATTATGCAGCATCAGTAGCCCTAACTCTTATCGAAACCAGACTTTCTTTCTGCATACCGAGTTGTATATACAGTCTTAGGTGATTTATATCATCCTCTGGCCAGAGGGCCAATTAATATTTTATGGCCCTTTTCTGATAAGGATATGTCAACCAGAAGACTTGTGTTCTTCTTCCCAAAGTCTGGTGCCACTCTCAGAAAGCATTAATAAAGTTACATTCTTACATAGCAAGGACATAAGAGGAGTGCATTGATATATAATAAAGAAAAGTAATTAAATCAAAAGTCTAGTGTTGCTAACATCAACACTACTATATTCCTATTCCTATATCCCGGTAAGTCAACTCTTGGCATGAGGTGGGAAAAAGTATCCAATGTTGTACAGAGAAGACATGGTAGAATAACAATTTGGAAAGGGATACTTCACGGTACTAGTGGCATAGATTTGGTAGGAGACATTATCAACATCACTACAGAAGTGCTTTCTGAGGATAACAAGAAACCGACCATATGATCTGGCAGTTCCACTGCTAAGGGAATTTCAGAGAAAAACAGAAACAACAACAAAAAACCCCAAGATTTTGAAGCACACAAGTACGGCAACCACCCACTGGAGGAATGAACAACATCCTAGACATGAAAGTCAAGAAACTGATGCCGCCCCTGTGGAAAACAGAATGCAGCTCTTTCTCAATTCATTAATTTCTTATTGAAGGAGAATTGCTTTAGAGAATTTTGGTTTCTTTTTTTTCTGCACACATGAGCCAAAATCAGCCATAGGTATACAGATATCCCCTCCCTTGGAACCTCCCTCCCATCTCCCTCACCGCTATGACGTTCAAAACCAAACAGAGCAGTTGCCATCAGTTCAGTTCAGTTCACTCGCTCAGTGGCATCCGACACTTTGCCCACCGGTGAATGGGAGCACGCCTGGCCTCCCTGTTCCTCTGTCTCCCGGAGCTCGCTCGGACTCACGTCCATCGAGTCCGTGATGCCATCCAGCCATCTCATCCTCGGTCGTCCTCTTCTCCTCCTGCCCCCAATCCCTCCCAGCATCAGAGTCTTTTCCAATGAGTCAACGCTTTGCATGAGGTGGCCAACGTACTGGAGCTTCCGCTTTAGCATCATTCCCTCCAGCAAAATCCTCGGGTTGATCTCCTTCAGAATGGACTGGTTGGATCTCCTTGCAGTCCAAGGGACTCTCAAGAGTCTTCTCCAACACCACAGTTCCAAAG